>NW_003101652.1:170306-184233 GCF_000003855.2 Blastomyces gilchristii SLH14081 | reverse complement strand
ATCTTCTTAATTCTGCACCCTTTTATGCAGCTGAATCAGCCAATTCATTGCCATGAATATTCATATGAGCAGGAACTCAGTGCAGATGAATTATCAGCTTTGATGTTCTTCTTCTTTGAATTTTTGAAACAGAGTTTAAGATCAGTTCAAGATTCATTGAATCATTATGAATCTAACTATTTCTAAGTCTTTTTAATACAGCTTGACTATCAGAGAATATTCATACCTCTTTCAAACTATTTCCTCTTTTATAAGATTTTATTTCAATGAGTTTGAAAGCTTTCACTATTACAAATAGTTCAGCATCAAAGACTTCAGATTCACAGCCTAGATTCCAGAAATCTGAGATAAAATTGATATTATCTTCAGTATAAGCAATGCCTGCACCTAATCTATTCAAATTCTCATTTTTTGAGCCATCTGAATAAATCAGAATAGAGTCTTTTATATTAATTGTAGAAATTCTCTTCAAATGCTGTTCATATTCTTTCTCTTTTGATAGTTCACTTATTTGTAAGTCTATAAGAGATTCAAGCTTTTCTCTCCAGAGAGATAACTTCTCATGATTAACTTTTTCAACATTTAAAGAAGAAAATTGATTTTTAATCAGAGAGCATAGTCTATACAGTTGAAAAGGCATTTTCTTTAAAGAATTATTTTCATTTCAATCAAGAAATCTATTCCAATTCAGTTCATTTCCAGAGTTAATTGATGGAAATGAAGAAGAGACTCTTTCTCTGATTATATGATTTGAGCTCATCTTTATAACTCTCAGAGCATAGTTCATACAGGCCTTTTCAAATCTAATAGCAGGAGGAGGAAGTCTTTTCTCTTTACAATAACAAGATATTTTTCTTCACTGAGATTTTTTATAGATGTGAAGGATTTTTAGTGAGTATCACTGCAGTGCTGAGCTGATTCTATAAAGTCACTCAGTGAAAGGCTTCGCGGACAAAGTCTTAGAGAGGGAGAAATATGTAAGAAATCCCACCTCTTATGAATTCTTTACCTCTATTTCTATCTCTCATGTAATCAATAGAGTTAGCAGCCCTTGACTACACACAACTATATAGACTGAAGTTCGCGAATACTATTCACAACTCAGCTTGAATGCTATTATACATTTAATCTCTACATTTTATCTTTCTACTGTGAATACTTCTAGTAGTTAACAGTACATATCACGCCAAGCTGCAAACACCCGAATAATCGCCTGCGAGCACTTATTCTTACATTCAGAGAAGCTGAACATCAGAGTGTGTATAGTTGTAGCAGAGTCTTGAGAGCTGACTGTCTGTATATATAATCAGATATTTCTTACAAAGCTGTATCTGCTTTCTCAGTTGTGCTGAAGTATTCAGTCTGAAAACAATTGAGACACAGAGAGAGAGCTCATCTACTCAGGTCAACTCTTATCATAAATTCATAATATTCACATTGTCTTAATTACTCAGATTTTGCAGATATCTGAAGACTTATCTCTTATTAATAATGAAATTGCAGAAATACGCTGCAGTGCAAGAACTATTAATAGAGAATCTAGACATATTTGCATATATCTGATCAGAGATTGTGTGAGTAGAGAGAGAGTGATTGTAGGTCTGTGAAGCTGCAGAAGACACTGACAATATCAGAAGCTTTGTAAGAACTGTCAGCTAGAGTCTGTAAGAAATTACTTACAGAGAGACTTACAGTAAAGAGTGAAACTACACTGCTTGAAGTCAGAAACTGATCTGAGAGAGACATGGGATTGACTGCTAATCTGAAGATCAGATGCAGTGACAGAGCTGAAGAGAGTAAAGATACTGTTATAAGTAATAGTATTCCTGCTTCATCAGTCAGTAAAAAGTGATTAGAGAAGTCACAGAGACACTCATAAGAAGCTCAGTGATGATTAAATATTATTTATGAAAATATTGAAATTGAAAAACTTTTTATTCTTAAGAAGTTCTTGAATCAATATATAAATATTGTCAGAAACACTCTCTCTCTATCATCTGAATAAAAACACTTTACAGATAAATAAGAATACTCACAGTTTATAGAGATAAAAGCTGTTATAGAAAAAGAGAAAAGAAGATAAGATTCTATGAATAGATCTGAGATATTTATACTACTCTAGAGAGATTTACTTACACTGTGAATAATTCTACAGAATAGTCAGATCACTTTAGTAAATAAAGAGTGATTATAAATTACAGATCTGAATCTTTCTATATGACTATAAAGAGTGATTGTAGACTGTAGATATCTTGATTCTACAATTCTACAGAGTTAATAAAAGAATGAAAAATTCCTCACAATTCTACAGTGTCAAAGAACAATGATTCATGAGAATAAGTAAAAGATTAACTTGTAAATATTTCTCTTTAATAAGAGTGATCTCACAGAGAGTGATTCATCTGTGAAATAAATCTATGTGATAATCATACAAGAATCTCATGAAAATGATTGAGAGTCAACTGAAACTCTTCTGTATAGAAGATATGAGATGAATCTATATAATAGTCAGAGAAGAAGCTGTAAATTATAAAGAATCTTATGAAATAATAAACTGAGTGACAGACTCTTTTCTCTTTATAATAATAAGAGATTTTTTCTCACTGAGATTTTTTATAGATGTGAAGAGTTTTTAGTGAGTATCACTGCAGTGCTGAGCTGATTCTATGAAGTCACTCAGTGAAAGACTTCACAGATGAAGTCTTAGAGAGAGAGAAATATATAAGAAATTCTACTTCTTATAGATTCTTTATCTCTATTTCTATCTCTCATGTAACTAATAGAGTTAGCAGCTCTTGACTACACACAACTATATAGACTGAAGTTTGTGAATACTATTCATAACTCAGCTTGAATGCTATTATACATTTAATCTCTACATTTTATCTTTCTACTGTGAATACTTCTAGTAGTTAATAGTACATATCACGCCAAGCTGCAAACACCCGGATAATCGCCTGCGAGTACTTATTCTTACATATGTTCTCAGAGAACATGATTTGAGTATTTTATATAGCTCAAATCATCTAGATTGAAACTTCTCAGAACTCTTATTATATATAAGAACTCACATTCTCATCTTGAGACTTGATTTCTTAACTAGTGAGTCTTGTATTCTTTTCAATTGAATTGCTCAGTTCAGAAGTAACTTATTAGCTTTTGCATGTGTATAACTGATCTCTTTCAATCTTGATTCTGTATCTGTGACTGCTGTGTCTGTGACTGTTATGTTCACAACTGTTGCATTCATAATCACTGTTCTCTCTCTCACCTTTTTCAAAGTATTCTCTGGGATGCGCGGATGCAATTCATACAACAGATAGAATGATGAATGCTTGAAGACTGCATGCTGTTAAATTCATATGACTAATAGTGCCTGCCCGAGATATTCATTTCATAGTCTTGTAGACTTACTCACTAGATATTTTATCAGCATGTTGCTCAAGATTTCATTTCAGTGTTTCATCTTCTTATTTATCTGTAAGTGATATGACATTGTTCTACAATGTCTTGTCTATAACTAGCTCATGAAATGCCTCACTGCTCCTTCTACAAGATTCATATTATTATTAGTTAGAATCTCACACAGTATTTCATAGTTAACATAGATCTTATTATATAGAAACTTCATCATCATCTTCTCTGTCATCTCTGAAACTGCTTTCACAACTGACCAGTCAGTAGTATAATCAATAGTAGTGATTATTTATTGATTTTTATTTGATATTCATGATAATATATCTATAAGGTTCATCTCTCATTATTTGAACAGTTGTATTGTATATTTTATCTGATATTATACTTTCTTACATTCTAATTCTTTCTTAGATTCTTTCACAATCTGACAATTCAGGCACTCATGAGCATATATCTGAATATTCTCAGTCATGCTTGATCAGTACACTCTTGATTCAAGTACTCTCATGAGTTCAGAGCTTTCTAAGTGACTGAATTTCTTATGCATGTGAGTCATCAAGTTATGTCTAAATAAATATTCTAGATAGAAAGCTTTTATATATTCTAGATTATGATAAAGCATAACATTATTTTTCAATTTTCTCAGCTTGAAGTTCAGAAGTATCTCTTCTACTACTTTTATAAGATGCTTATCATCTGATATCTTATCATTCTTTAAGTGAGAGATTATTATATTCACTTATTCTAATTCCTTACATCTTCTCAGTGTATTTAACATGAACTTTTCTTATATCTGGTTTACAGAACTCTCACTCATGAAATCAGATCTGTGACTGATTGTATCAGATATTACAGCATTCAATCTCTTTCAGTATTTAATATTAAGATTGTACACTTGAAACTTCAAGATTCAATATACTAAGTATTTGAAAGATTTCATTGTTAATTATAGATAAATAAGACTTTCATGATCTGTGATCACTGTTATCATATATCTGTTATTAATATATCTATTTCACAACATCAGTATATGCTTAATTACTAGTAATTTCTTTTCATGCACTGAGTAATTGAGCTCAGCACTTGATAGTTTTCTATCATTATATATCACTGAGTGTAGCTTGTTATTCTTACTCATCTGTAGAAGAGCATCTCTGATAGCTCATTCAAATATGTTTATCTCAATATAGAAAGATTTATCACAATCTAGTTAAATAAGCACTGAGAATGTTATTACACATTCTCTCAGTGTGAGAAAAGTCTTCTCACACATGATATTTCAGATAATTGAATGAAACTTCTTCTTTCACAGATTTGCATCTATTTCTCTTAAGAGATCTGAGAGTGATACAGATATTCATATGAAATTCTTGATAAATCTGTGATAATATGAGATCAATTCAAGAAACTATTGTATATGATGTATATTTCTCAGTCACAGTCAATTCACTATAACATTTAATTTCTTCAGAATGAGATATATACAGTCATCACTCACTACATATTCTACAAACTTCAACTCTTTCATTTCAAACACATACTTTATTAATTTGACATAGAGCTTATACTCTGTCAGAGTTATAAGAAACTTTATCAAGATACTTCAGATATTCATTATATAAGTTTGAAAAGACTAGAATGTCATCAAGATATATAAGATATGAGGTTTTATTCTGTTTATAAAGAATCATATTTATTATCATTTGAAAGATGACAGGCACATTTGTCAGACTGAATAGTATAATCAGGAATTCAAACTTCTCTCATTATATATTAAATACAGTTCACAGAACTGACAGTTTATCTGTACAGATCTGTCAGTATTCTGAGAGAAGATTAATCTTTAATAAATATCAGATATTTTTAACTGTATTCAACTGTTATTGAATCTGTGATAGTGAATATTCATTCTTAATCATAAGCTTATTAAGTACTCAATAATTGATACACATCTGTCACTTCTCATCTGTCTTTTTCATAAATAGAACTGAAAAGCTTCACACACTTAATAAGAGTTATATAAGACTATATTCTAGAAGGTCTGTGATCTGATACTTCTATTCTTTGAGATGTGTTTGTAACAGGGGATATATATTCTGATTGACTGGTTTCACATCTCTCATGTTAATCTCATATATAAATTCTCATTTCAGCAGTAATTTCAGTGAAAGATCTGTTCAGAAGATCTTTTCATACTTCTTCAGAAGCTTCTTTATACACTTATTCTCTCATATATTCTTTATCTTGATTTTCTTCACTTTCAGATTCTGTATGATATACAGAATGCTTTCAGATAAGATCTTGTAAATTATTCTCTTTACTTATTAATATATAAGCAGATTTAATTCTTCTATATCAGAGGCATGAAATGTTCTTCTCATATCAGTTAGTAGAATTATATGAACTGTTTTCTTTCTATCAGTCAACTGTATATAATATATACATTATTGAATCTACAGATTGAATCTTTGAAATCAATTAAGTCTGAGAATAAGATTATATTTCATGTTCTGCAGCTCTCATACTTAAATGTAGTAAGATCATTCTCTGAAGTATAAGAGAACTCTTACTCTTACAGATAATATTAAATATCAGTTATTAGATAATCTTATATATCAGAGATTCTTCACTCAGTGAACTTCTTTCAGTCTTCAGATTATATAATTATTAATATATTATATAGAAGCTTTTATATTCACTAACACTTTTACAGTCATCTCTCAATTCTTATTCAAGTTCTTCTTATACATTAACATTTCAGATCTCAAGGCATTGAGATGAGTGTCTGCTTCATTCTCACTCATATCTCAGTCAGAAGCCTGCTTTCTCTTGATATTTACAGAATTCAGAGAGTCTTCTAATACAGACATCTCTTTCACTTTGAAGACTTTTTATAGAATATCAGTGAGTGTCTCTGAGCTCACTGATTCTGCTAGTTTTTTGACTTTCTTACTTCTCTTGACTGTGTACACTGTGTGCAATCTTTTATATCATGATTTTAGCATTTATAGTTGAAGCAAGCTCAATGCTTATAATATCAAGATTTTCACTCAGAGAATTTCTTTTTCAGAGAATTCAGTACTTTAGTGATAGTATTCAAATCTAGATTCATTATATTCAGATATATGACTTATATTATAGAAGTCTGATTATTAATTCTCTATTAAGATATACTTGATTACAGTATTTTCTATTATAATTAACTTACTTATTTCTATACAATGAGAATATTATATGCTTTCTTCACTATATCTGACTGTGAGATTAAGTATTTTCATTTCACTCTCAACTCAGATATAAGATCATGAATGAAGATCTATAAATAGAAAGATATTAAAAGCTCTTCATTTAATATAAAATAGTATAAGCTGAAGTGTGTGAAGTATAATATAAGATTACTCACTTATCTACACTCAGTGAAGTATTTATAACACTTGTCTTATATATTCACTTTCTCAAAGTTGTGTAAGATTCATTTGAAAAACTCATTTCATATTTATAAGAATAGATATTACTCTGAGTCTATAAGATTCATCTTTTTATTAGTTATTTATAATGACTTCACTTTTCTGTGTAGAAACATAGCAGATCTTAAGACTTGTTGAAATTTCATTAACTGTCTGTCTGTGAGTTCACATTCAATCTGATAATATAATTATATCTGACTTAGTCAGCTGATTGCAGCATTATTTTTTCAGTTATTATTAAAGCTTAGTAGCTTCAGCAGATCTTTCAGCTTAATATATTTCATACTCAGATTCTCATTCTGCACAGCAGTCTCTGATAATGTGTATACTTCTGAAGAGATTATGAACAATTGTGATAAAATCTTCAGATTCAGTGTAGTTATCTATCTATATAAATATTCAATCTCTCACTGCAGGTCTAAGACCTGGTTTTCTCTATTCTTATTAATGATAGTGATTGTATCAGTGAAGCTCTTCATAGTGAATACTTAATCTGCAGTGAATGTCAATTGTTATTTAATTTCTATCTCAGTCTGTCACTGTGTACACAAGATCTCAATCTCTTTTAGAATTCTTGTACATGTACAGAGCTTCAATTTCAGTTCAGCAGTTTCAGTCACTTTTCTTACTACTTTAAGTAAATTCTCTGAGAGATTCTGTATATCTTCTGATTCAGATAGCAGAGAAGAGTGTTATTTATATTAACTAGAGAAGATATTTATTTCAGTGATTTCTTATTGATTGTATAATATCTATCATTATATTACTATATTATTATATGATTTCTATTATTATTGTACAACTTCAGTGATGATCATCTCTCTCTTTTTATTCTTCTTTTGAGTAGAAAGCAGACTTCTTTGAATCTGGTTCATCACTCTCATTCTCTTTCTCACACCTTATTTATTCGCATATGTGACATTCATCTGAGTATGAAGTTTTTCCTCAATAAGTGAAGCAGTATCAATCAGATACTCTTTCACTTATCACTCTTCATACACTATCTTTTGAGATATTCTAGAATTATACTGACATGATAACTACAAATCACTTCATAGATGAAATTATCACACTCTGAAGAAGTCTGTGCTTCTCACCAGTTTTTAGACATGCTATCAGATGTGATTCAAAGATTGCTTGAGTCAGTGTATGATTACAGGTGTACACTGGCTTCTTATATACTGTACACTAAATTAATTGATGGCCGCTATGACCTCTTTACATTCATAAGCAAGTTCGGAAGCGGCCGCGTTATTATCCGGCAGTTGTACGTTCTTCCGAACCACACAAAAAGAAATTCAGTCTAGAATAATACTATAGTACAGACTATTATTACTGAAAGAGATAAACTGATATATTACTACAGTAAAACTGAACAATCTTTTGCAGAGTACTATACTGTAACAGCTTTACTAAATCTCTCTTATTAAGCTAATATCTACACTTCTCAAGATTGAATAGAGAAGAAATAAGACTCATATATCAAATTAGTCTGAGACTACTATAATGTTAACTATCAGAGATTTGAATAAGTAGATGTTAGAGATGTGAAGACAGTGAAATACAATTCTCTAGTAAGTAACAATCTTTGATAATACTTTATAATACATAGAACTATAATACTAACTTTGAAACAGAACTTATATATAGTGATTACAACTGAAAATCAGATAAAACTACATACTTATAAAACTGAACTTAACTGCTATCTTCAAGATAATCTGATAAATTTACATGTTAAATCAATTCTAGAGTTATGAAAAATTGTTGAAAGTATATATTCAACTATTGCACTGATAATATATGATATTATAACAATTTCATTAACAGAAGTAAGAATGAAGTAAAAGTTTAACTTAAACTGAGATATTTATCACTATCACTGAGAATAATTATAAGAAGAAATAATCAAGAAACTCATGATTATAAAACATGAAATTATCAGATAGTTTAATATCTCTGATCACAGTATATTAGAGAAGTGTAGTTTTCATAAGAAAGTGAAGAATAAACTTGTACAAGAATGTATTTAATTATTTCATAAGTGTTATCAATAATTATTATTAAATTCTGATTATATAAGCAATTACCAAATAATCTGAATGAGACTGATTTTAATCTTCAGTCTCAGTCTCATTCTGACTTTGAAAGAATGATTATCTTTCACAGTTTATTTTGAGAAATTACTTCTATTTCACTGTTCTTCATAATATTAAGATTACAACAATTCTATCTGAGAGAGATACGAACTCGCTCGATTTTTCGAATAAGAACCCGCCGATAGATTCATCGAAAAGCCCTCGATCATACGAGCATTCTGACCCCATCGCCGACCGCATACCCTGTGTGGTGGTGGAGTTATCCAGCCAAACGTGAACCGGACGTTGTTCGAAACTCCTGTGTGGGATAATCCCCCGTTCTCCCCTACCACACCACAACCCCGGGCCAAAGTGCCATACAAATTGTAAGGTGAAGAGACCTAGCCATATGCACCAATCTTCTCGATTTTGGAAGATCCTCGACCTGTAGTTGTGGAGATATCCGAGGAGCGACCTCCGCGAAAACCCTGTCCATCTTTGATGTTCCAAAACACCAATGCCAAGTCTCACCCTCGTACCGCCCTTCCCAATCTGGCCCATCCCCAGCAGAAAAATACAAAAAGATACCTCAGTGATAATATCAAGCACATAATCAATGAAATCTTCTGAAGTGCAACCTCCATGGTCTGTCATCAGTGTATCTAGACTTCAACACCAAGTCTCACCCTTGTACTACCCCTCTCAATCTGGCCCATTCCTGGCAGAACAATACAAAAAGATACCTCAGCAACAGCATTCAATACATAATCAGTGAATAATGAGTCAACAGCACATCAACAACTATAAAATCAGTATATCTCAAGGTCTGACTGAGTCTTTGATCCCTGCACAGTGAGATATATTAAATCTAGCTTTAATATCTCAATATTCAATAGATTCTGCAAGGAATTGAGAACAGCAATACTAGATTTCTATTGAATTTGAGAATTAACTCTATATTAATATAATCATTGACAAAGTCTTCTATTTTGAGATATAAATAACCAGTTTCTCTACATCCTGCTGACAATATTTATATTATTATATAGAAACAGACTTATATTCTCTATAATATCAAGACTCTGAAGAGGGAAAGTCTTGATAGAGAGTATATAGTAGTATATATCTTAGCAGTTTCTATCTCATTCTTCTGCAGCAGTTAATGCAAAAAAAAGATCTTAGAAATAGTTTTTTACTTCTCTTGAAAAAGTAAGATGTTTTTCTCTGAGTTTTATACAATATTCTTACAAAGAATAAAAAACAGAGCTATTTTCTGTCATAATTTCATATTCTTTTAAGTAAGAATTACTTTTTCAGTGACTGAAGAGCTTTCATTAATACTTAATTCTTTTTTACACTCTTTATTAACTGATTTGAGTTGCACACTTGTTGTGTGAGAAGAATTGAATGATTTAGAATAAAATTGAATAGTTTTAATCAATTTCTCTGTAAAAAATTGATTTATTTTTTATCAGTTTTTCTCTCAAAAACTGTCATATCATCTGATTTATTATCAATTAATATCATACTCTTTCTCACTGTATCTCAAGAAAGAGATTGTAAAGATTTTATTGATTTATCTCAAAAATCAATTTTAGTTTATTAGATTCTCTTCAAAAATCTAACCTAGTTACTGAACTAGTGTGAAAAAAATCAGGTGTTTTATACATAAAAGTCTTTTATTCTTCTTTTGAAACAGTCTGACCAACTTTTCAATTGAAAACAGACTTAGAAATATCTCAATTAAAACAGTCTGATCAACTTTTCATTGAGTGAGAATAATGAGTTCAAAAATACACTCAGTTGATGTGGAAAAAGATGCTTTCTCAAATGCTATTTCTGAGATTGAAATTCTGAAGAGAAGAAAGAAAGAAGAAATAGAGAAATAACAAGTTCTTGAAATACAGAAACTTGAAAAAGCAAGCAAGATTCTTGAAAAGCAGTGTCTGAGTGAGATGAATAAAGAAGTTCTGTTAATTCTTCATACTCAGGCTAGATAACTACAGGAGATGATCAAGTTCAAACTTGAAATCTCAAACACAGTTCAAAAAACATTGAAAATTCCTTGTACAATCACTGACTCTTCATCTTACTCTTCTTCTTTTTTTCCTACTTCTTCTTCTTCTTTGAATCAGAAGAAAACATATACTTAAGCAGCTGAATCTGCTGTCTCTAAACCTGCTGTCTCAAAACCTGCTCAAAATCCTGAGAAAACTGAGAAGAATACTGTTCATATCTCTATTCATAGAAAAGTGAAAAAGAAAATGTAAAAAGAGAAAAACTTTCAAATCTTCAGAAATAGAAGACTTATTCTCAAAGTCTCAAATTAGAATATTCTGCAAAGAAACAAGCTAAACTTAAATCTCATTTTCAGAATCAGAAATGAAATTAATCAGCAGTTCTTTTCTCAGTTGATGACTGATATTGAAGTTTAAAAATCAGTTATAACTTTAATTGAGTCATCATTCTTTAAAAACTTCATTATTCTGACTACAATGTCTGAATTCAGTGCTGAATTCCTTATTCAGAATAAGAATCTCTGAAAGTCAGCAGTAGAATCTTTGCTAAACATAATAATTCTATCTGAGAGAGATGAAAAGTGAGACAAATTCATTCTTCATAATATTTCAGTTGAAATTTTTGACTGTGAAGAAGAAATGCTACTTCTCAAAAATGAATTGAAAGAATACAACTCTATTCAACTGAGAAAGAAGCCTGTATAACTAAATTCAATTGAGTTCAGACAAAGCAGAAGAAATGCCTCTGTTCTAGTATATATAAAAACACTTGAATAGTCAAAGATCTCTGAAGTAAGAGTAGCAGATTTGAAAATGAGAGTTCATGAATACAAAGACTCAAGAATGAATCTCAAAGCTCAAACACAGTGTTCAAACTGTCAAAGATATGAACACTTTGCAATCTCATGTTTTAGAGACTCAAAATGTGCATTCTGTACTAGAGATCATAAAACTAGTGAGCATAAATGTGAAACATGCTTAAAAAGAGATGAAATATGTCAATATACTCTGCTTAAGTGCTCTAATTGTAAAGAAAAACATACATCTAGCTCAAAAGAATGTATGTTTGCTTCTAGAACTCAAAAGAACTGAAGAAAAGATGAAGCTCAAAGTCAATCTAGAACTGAAGAGAAGAGTCAAGCTAGTAGACTTATAACTGTAAGCTTAAAAAGAAGAAACTCTCAACTATCTAAATCTTCAAACTTCAATTCTCTCACTAAATGTAAACAGAATTTTAATCCTCAAACTCCTGTTAAGATTAGAGAATTGAGAAATGACTCTGGTGATAAACTAGATATAATGTAAGCAGTTGAGAGCCCTACTTTTCAAAATAGTTATAATCTACTATCTGATGATAGTGACTAGATCCTACTCTATCTCTACTCTCTTTTAGTATGAATATACAACAAAAACAATAAAAAAAGTTTAAAAACTCTTCAAAAATCACATTTATTCAAAATAATGTGAATAGAAACTCAAATTGTATTTATTCTTGTCTTCAAATTGTATTTAAATAAAAAGTTGATTTTGTACTACTTCAGAAACTGAATTTTGATACTGAGCAAAATTATATCATTTCTCATTCAAGCTACTACTGCTTTCTATCTTAAAAGTCTGAGATAAAGTCAAGAGTAGTGATCTATGAAAGAAAGAGATCAAGATATCAATTTAATCTAAGATTTGATATTATATCTGACCCTGATATTCTGGTGAGTGATATTATAGATAAGAAAAATGAGTTTGATACTATACAGCTCATAAATATCTATAATGAAAAGTCATTGAAGAAAAATAACAATATCTGAACAATTGATAGAGAATTTCTGAACATAAATTCATCAAGAGACTCTATAATTGTAGAAGATTTCAATGCATATCATCTCTAATGAAATTCAGAATACAAGAGAGCAGTAAGAGCTGATAATCTGATTGAATAAATCTTTGAGTATTTAATAGATTTAGTTAATAAGTCTGATCAACAAACATTCTTTAGAAAAGATATGAAACAGAAGTCTATTATAGATCTAATCTTCATATCATAAAATCTAGTGAAAAGAAGACTTGTAAACTAGTTTATTAATTCAAATGAGATATCAGAATCAGATCATGAGATTATTCAATTTGATATTGAACTGAGTGAAAAACAAATGAGTGAAAATCCTCTTCTCTCTAATCAGTATAACTTTGAAAAAGCTGATTGAAAAGCAGTTGAAGAAAGTATAAAACTGTTAAAATCTGAAAGACAGAATGAGCTATATTGAAATTCTGGTCAAGATATCTCAAATGAAATGCTTGAGAATAGAGTGAAGCTTATTACATCTATTATTCTAATAAGTGTTAGAGATAATATTTCAAAGAGAAAATCTTCTGAGTATTCAAAACCTTGATGAAATAAGAATATCTCATCTAAAAGAAAAGAATTAGCTACTGCTAGAAGAGATTGAAAGAATGATGTAATATCTGATAAAGAGTTCAAAGCTGTCAGAAATGAATATTTTTCAGATATTAAAAGAGCTAAAACAGACTGCTGAAATAAATTTCTTGAAGAAGCATAAGAAAAGGAAGTTTTTAAAGCTTTTAACTATACTAAAACAAGAAGTGTAGCAAAACTTCCAGTCTTAGAATATGAGTTTCAGAATGAATCATATACAGCAAACTCTTTTGAGAAAAAATGTCAAGCTTTTATAAGAATTCTCTTTCAGAACTCACCAGATTCAGATTCAGATTCAGAGAAAGAGAATATATCACTTCTCAACTACATTGATGAAAATGACTGAGAATGACCTGATCTTATACAGGATGAATTAGAGTCAGCTATCTTCTTAAGTTCTGTTAAAACTGCTGCAGGTCCTGATTCAATTAATCACTTAATTATTCAAATACATATTCCTACTTAAAGAATGAATATTTTAAGCTCTTTTTCAATCTCTTGAAAATGAATATCATT
>NW_003101652.1:164536-169798 GCF_000003855.2 Blastomyces gilchristii SLH14081 | reverse complement strand
ATATCTATTCAAAAATAGAAATATGAGAATAGTGTAATCTCTGAGTTATATGAATGATATTGATCTAGTCTACAGCTCAAAAACTATCAAAGAGAATTTGAAAGTAATTGAAGAAGCTGTAAAGAAAATCTTTGTTAGAGTAGATATCAATTAAATTCAATTTGATATGAATAAAACTGAGTTAATTCATTTCTTTTCTAGATTCAATGAGAAAGAACTATCTCTAACTCTTTTAAATAGAGAGATTAAATTCAGTGTAAATGTCAAATGATTAGAAGTATAATTAAACTCCAAGTTGAATTTTAAATATCACATATAATAAAGAACTGTCAAGGCAGAAAGACTATTGAACAACATAATCAGACTATCAAATACAGAGAGAGGTCTATCCTTCCAGGCTATGAGATAGTTATATATAGCCTGTATTACATCAGTAGCTGATTATGAAGTTCAAGTTTGATGAAATAATCAAGAGAATTTCACTGAACTCTTTCAAAGTCTATAAAACAGAGCCTTGAGAAGAATTCTGAGAGCATTCAAATCATCTTCTATTAAAGCAATGAAAATTGAAGCTTCAATTTCTTCTTCTGCTATTAGATTTGAAAAGGCCTGTATGAACTATACTCTGAGAGTTGTAAAGATGAGCTCAAATCATATAATCAGAGAAAGAGTCTCTTCTTCATTTTCATCAATTAACTCTGAAAATGAACTGAATTGAAATAGATTTCTTGATTGAAATGAAAATAATTCTTCAAAGAAAATGTCTTCTCAACTGTACAGACTATGCTCTCTGATTAAAAATTAATTTTCTTCTTTAAATATTGAAAAAGTTGATCATGAGAAGTTATCTCTCTGAAGAGAAAAGCTTGAATCTCTTATAGACTTATAAATAAGTGAACTATTAAAAGAGAAAGAATATGAACAGCATTTGAAGAGAATTTCTATAATCAATATAAAAGACTCTATTCTGATTTATTCAGATGACTCAAAAAATGAGAACTTGAATAGATTAGGCACAGGCATTGCTTATACTGAAGATAATATCAATTTTATCTCAGATTTCTGAAATCTAGGCTGTGAATGTGAAGTCTTTGATGCTGAACTATTTGCAATAGTGAAAGCTTTCAAACTCATTAAAATAAAATCTCATAAAAGAGGAAATTGTTTGAAAGAGGCATGAATATTCTCTGATAGTCAAGCTGCTTTAAAAAGACTTAGAAATAGTCAGATTTATAATGATCAAATGAATCTTGAACTGATCTTAAACTCTGTTTTAAAAATTTAAAAGAGAAGAATATCAAAGCTGATAATTCATCTGCACTGAGTTCCTGCTTATATGAATATTCATGACAATGAATTGGCTGATTCAGCTGCAAAAAAGAGTGCAGAATTAAGCAGATCTATTCAAAAAATTATATTCTGATCTTTTATAAAGAGAAAAATAAAAGAATCTTATTTAAATAAGTGAAATGAAAGCTGGCAGAAATAAAAGAAGAGTATACATTATTCAAGATTTGAAACAAAACCCAAGTGAAAATCTTGTTTAATTAAATGTAAAAAGAAAATATTCTCATCTATAATACAGCTGAAACTAGAATATGACTATTTCAAATCTTATATACACAGATTTGATGATAGATTTGACTCAATAGAATGCTCATTCTGCAATACAAATGAGAATTCTGAGTATATTATAATACACTGTGCATTATACAATAGTCTCAGAGTCAGATTGAAAGAGAAGTATGATCTAAATCAATTAAATATGAGATTCTTATTCTCAACTGAGACAGGAATTAAATACTTAATAGACTTTCTATCAGAAACTCAAGCAGCTACAAGAAAATGACTAAATTCAGAATTATCTGAATATGAAGAGGAGGAAATCAACCAGATATAGTCTGTTAAAACAGCTATATACTATCTTTTAATAATTTGTTTTGTTACAGTCTTTCTTTACTTTATCTTTTTCTTTCAATTTCTTTCTGTCTATCTATTTAATGTGTCTATCTTTAAGACTGTGTTCTCTTTTCCTTTGTCATGATATTGTCAAATGATTTCAAAGTATCAGAAGATGTTAAAACACTGCAATTTGTAAACAGTTTTGTATTCTGAGCTGAAATTTTCTGATTTTGCATATCTGAAATTGATGAATGTATAATAGTTAACTTTACAGATATAGAAAAAAACCTGAGAACTAAAAGTTCTCAGGTAGATATCATAGTCTCTGACTGCATACATCTATAATTGAAGAATAATAATAATAATAATAATATTTCACTGTTCTTGAATTAAATCTGATTATTTTTCATGTCATTTCTCTCAGAAATGATTCATTTTCAAATTTTTTTAAGACTTGATTCTGATGAGACTCACGCTAAGAAATGTATGAGATCAGATTAAATGAGATCAAATGTGAAATTCATAATCTTATCAGTCAGTCTATACAGATCTCTGTAGAAGTCTCTGTAATATTTATAAAAAAGAAGAATAAAGATTTTAGATTATATATAAACTATTATAATCTGAACTTTAAGACTATAAAGAGTCACTATCTTCTGTCTCTGATTAAGAATGTAATTAACTATCTTATAAAAGCTATTATATTCACATAACTGAATGTAATTAATATATATACATAGCTGTGATTCTGCGAATATAATCTGAGAATGAATAAAAGACTGTCTTTAAAATTATACTTAAATTGTTTAAATATCTAGTAATGTCTTTCAATTTGACTAATACTCTCACAGTATTTCAGTCTTTTATTAATAAAATACTTTATATATATCTGAATATCTTTATAATAATATATCTGAATAATGTAATAATGTACTCTATAAAGAAGAAAAAACACACTGAGTATATATAAACTATATTAAAGATCTCAAATAAGACACAACTGTATATTAAGCTTATAAAGTGTAACTTCAGTATCTACTGAATTAATTTTCTAAAATATATAATTACTGTAAATAATATTCAGATGAAATCTTCACAGATTAAGACTATGCTATTATAATCAGAGTTAACTAGTATTTATAAGATTCAGATCTTTCTAAGTTTTATGAATTTCTATAGACAGTTTATCTTTATATTTATAAGAATCTTCTTAACTCTTACAGATATACTGAAGAGTGAAAATAAGCAGAAGTTATTCTATAAATAAAGAATGAAAAGATTATTAAGAAGAGAGAGCTGTGAAAACTTTCTTATTATAGAAGCTTATAGAGTTTTTATAAGATTAAAATAGATATTTATAGATATAGTAATACTATTTTACTTTAATCTTTTACTCTTAATTAGATTAAAAACAGATATCTTCTTCTTTATAATTTTAAAAATTATCTTATAACTACAGTTAAATGAGAACTGAGTTTCAGTAGTCTTTTTCTTATAAAAGATACAATCTGTGAAGATCAACTATAGTATTTATACTCAGAAGCTTCTTATATTAGTGAAAGTCTTCTATTACTGATATTACTACTTTAAAAGTCTTATAATAGTAATTATTATTCAAACTGATTATAATAGCTTATAATAGTTTACTTTAATTAAGAAACTCTTACAGTGATAGATTCACTGAGTTCAGAAACTGAGTGAGTTCTGATTCAAGATAGAGTATATTAAGAGTATTAAGAACTCAGTGAACAGACTCTCTTACAGATCTGACTATATTAAGAAGATCAGAGTAATAAATACAGAGAGATTAGAGAAGACAGAAAAGTTTTATAAGATATTTAGACTGAGTATTATAAAGAGATTAACTGAAGAGTCTCTCAATTCTCTATAAGAGAAGAGAGAGAAGAGAGAGAAGAAGTCTGTATAACTTCTCTCTATAATACTGAGATTTAACACTCTGAGAATCTCTGTAAGAACTCTTGAAGAGAGTATCTATAATTTAAAGAGTTTGTAGACTTTGTAAAGTACTGTAAAAGATCTAATATAAGAAGAAACAGAGTATAAGTCTTTATAAAATCTTCTATTCAGATTATCAGAACTGTAACTGAAGAATGAATATACTCAGTATATTTAAAAACTACTCATAGCAGAGATTAACTCTGCAGAAATCAAGAATTAAAGAGACTTAAATAATCTCTTATAAAAAGAGAGTCAGATTTATATATCTATGAATAAGTTTCTATATATAGAACTTATTAAAAGATATTATAACTCTTCTCTAGCAAATCATTTTATAGATATTAAAACTTATAAGTTACTTATATGAAAATACTTCTAGCTGAAGATATAAGAGCTTGTAAAGAAGATAGTGAATTCTTATACTATTTATCAGAGTTTATAAGTTATTATTATAATTATTATTATTATTCTTTTATTATACTTATATACAAGCGGAGCTTATGATGAGTTCTTACATGATGTTAAATACAGATCAAGTATTGATTATACAGAATAAAATACAAATGTTAAAATCATATCAAGATAACAAGAACATAGAAAAATACAAAGAAGTGATAATTAAATACATGCAATAATAACTTCTCAGCTCAGAAATATAGAGAGAGATTTATTAAAGTGATTTATACATCTCTGTATTTATTAGAAATCTGAGATGCTTGAGTTCTGAATTTAATGTATTTTCTGCAGGTTTCGAACCCGCACATCTTGATTTCTCATATCAAGACACTACTGAGTGGCCGTATTAATCATTGAGTCACCGGGGCAAGAGTTCGTAAGTAGTGTAGTTCAGATTATATAAAGAACTTACTTCTCTACTTATCTCACAGAAATCTTGAGAATAGCTAGAAATGAATACTTTTATAAGTCTCTCTGAAAGTAATAATATGTATAATACCTGTTTTAACAGTATACTGTTGATGATAGATTGCTTTATTAAGATGACACACTTTATACTTACTTACAAGAACTTAAAGTCAAAGAATTTAACTTATATTTTCATTTATAATGTGATTCAGTTACATGAGTTACTTCTAAATATTATCTTGAATAGAGAATTAATCTTTATAAGAGAGTTCTAATCTAATCTGATAACTATACTGAAGATCTTATAAGATCTAAGTACAGCTTTTTATCAACAGATAAATAATTAAATAAAATATCTGATAAGTATATTAAAATAGTATCTGCAGTACTTTATCAATTATAATTAGAATAACTGAGTATATTAATTATCACTTATAAAGTTTATATATAATAATTTAAAGTATATTAGTATAGATAAAACTCATCTTTGAGATACTCACTAAGACTTATTTATAAATAATCTTGATAAATCTGTGT
>NW_003101652.1:152749-164365 GCF_000003855.2 Blastomyces gilchristii SLH14081 | reverse complement strand
GTTAACTTATAGTTCTATAGATTAAAACTACTATTTAAGTTACAGATAGACTGATCATGTGACCGTGTCTGAGACCAGAATCAGAATATTTAATGATCTTATTATTAATTTGATTGATCTTATTACACAGTTTTAAGATTAGATAGTAGTCTCATACTGTCTCAGTGAGACTTACTGTCTACTCTTATTACATTTTTCAAATGAGATCATGATTTTCACTTCTCAATTTAAATTCTTTTTGTTGCTTTAAATGACTTTAAATCTCATTTAAGTGTTACCAAAAAGCGTTATCTTTTAAAAAATTAAAAATAGTCTAAAAAAAACCTTAACATGTCTAAAAATAGTAACTTTATGTCAAGAGTGAGACTAAATGGGATCAAATGAAATCACTTTCTTATTTTTTCTAAGTCATGATCTCATTTTGAGATCTGATGAATAGTTACTTTGCATGTTTTTTTGATAATTAGTCCCAGCGGAATTCATGTCAAGAAATGTATGAGATCAGATTAAATGAGATTAAACGTGAAATTCATGATTCTGGCGGCTAG
This sequence comes from Blastomyces gilchristii SLH14081, assembly GCF_000003855.2. Taxonomy (NCBI): domain Eukaryota; kingdom Fungi; phylum Ascomycota; class Eurotiomycetes; order Onygenales; family Ajellomycetaceae; genus Blastomyces; species Blastomyces gilchristii. Next base: position 163,817 of record NW_003101652.1, on the reverse strand, counting down.
TCTAGTTACAGATATATAATGTTTTTCATATCTCTTTATTTTATAAATATAAGAAATTCTTAGAAGAGAACTCTGTGACTCATCACTCTGTTTATAAAGTACTAGAGAGTGAAAGAGAATATCAGATTAAAGAGATTATTAACTTAGAGAAGTAAGATTATAAGCTCTGATTCAAGATTCAGTGATAAGAGTATTCTGATAAGATGAATAAGTTTACTTAAGAATTATTCAAACAGATAAGATATCTGTAAAAGCTGAGATATAACTTTTATATTACAAATTCTGATAAGCTAGAATAATGTGATCTTCACTAAGAATCTAATTATAATAAAGATATTAATACTGTCATTTACAAACTCTAGTCTAAAAAGATAATGAGTTTTCACTGAGATAAACACTTTGCAGTATATGCAAAGAGAAGAAGAAATTATATTATTATTAAGTTAAAAAACAAAGAAAAATAAAGACTGAGCTATGAATATAATTTAATAATTAATAAAGAAAAAATAAAGAAAATTTATACTTATATTCTCATTACTTATAATACTTAATCTTCTTATAACTATCAATTTCTCTCTTCAAAGAAGCAGAGAGTATTATACTTATAATACAGATAATTATTACATTTAATATAAAACCTGCTGAAAATATACAGACTTTAAGAGAGTCAGATATCAGAGTGTATACAGTAACAGCATAGTCTTAAAGACTGATTATCTGTATATATTATTAAATATTTCTCATAAAGCAGTGTCTGCTCTCTTAGTTATACTGAAGTATTCAGCTCAGAAATTATTGAGATATAGAGAGAGAGCTTATCTACTCAGATTAACTTCTATCACAAATTCAGAGTATTTATATTATCTTGATTACTCAGATTTTACAGATATCTGAGAACTTATCTCTTATTAATATTGAGATTTCAGAAATATACTGTGATATGAGAATTATTAATAGAGAATCTATATATATTTGCATATATCTGATCAGAGATTATACAGATAGAGAGAGTATGATTATAAATTTACAGAGCTGTAGAAGATATTGACAGTACTGAGAGCTTTACAAAAACTATTAGCTAAACTCTGTAAGAAATTACTTATAAAAAGACTTATAGTAAAGAGCAGAATTACACTACTAAGAGTCAGAGACTGATCTGAGAAACACACAGAGTTAATCACTGATCTGAAGATCAGATATAATAACAGAGTTAAAAGAGATAAAGATACTATTATAAATAACAGTATCTCTGTATTATTATTCAGTAGAAAGTAATCAGAGATGTTGCAGAGACACTTACAAGAAGCTCAGTAGTAATTAGATATTATTTATAAAGATATTAGAATTGAAAAATTTTTATTCTTAAGAAGTTCTTTAATTAATACACAGATATTATCAGAAAAACACACTCTCTCTATTATCTAAGTGAAAACACTTTATAAATAAATGAGAATACTCACAGTTTATAGAAATAAAAGATATTATAAAAAAAGAGAAAAGAAGATAAGATTCTGCAGACAGATCTGAGATATTTATACTACTTTAGAGAGGTTTATTTATACTATAAGTGATCTTATAAAACAGTCAGATCACTTTAGTAAATAAAGAGTAATTATAAGTCACAGATCTGAATCTTTCTATATAACTATAAAGAATGATTGCAGACTGTGAATATCTTGATTCTACAATTCTACAGAGTTAATAAAAGAATGAAAAATTTCTTTCAACTCTATAGTGTTAAAGAATGATGATTTATAAGAATAAGTAAAAGATTAACTTATAAATACTTCTCTTTAATAAGAGTAATCTTATAGAAAGTAATTCATCTGTGAGATGAATCTGTGTGATAATCACACAAGAATTTTATGAAAAAATAATTGAGAGTTAACTGAAACTATTCTGTATAAAAGATGTGAGATGAATCTGTATAATAGTCAGAGAAAGATCTACAGATTATAAAGAATCTTATAAAATAAAAACTAAGTGACAGACTCTTTTATCTTCATAGTAATAAGAGATTTTTCCTCACTGAGATTTTTTATAGATATGAAGAGTTTTTAGCAAGTATTACTATAGTACTGAGTCTGATTTAATAAAATCACTCAGTGAAAGACTTCACAGATGAAGTCTTAGAGAGAAAGAAGTATGTAAGAAATTTCACTTTTTACAGATTCTTTATCTCTATTACTATCTCTTATATAATTAATAGAGTTAGCAGCGCTTGACTATATATAATTATATAGACTGAAGTTTGTAAATACTATTCATAACTTAACTTGAATACTATTATACATTTAATCTCTATATTATATCTTTCTACTGTGAATACTTCTAGTAGCTATCAGTATATATTATATCTAGACTGGCGGCTGAGATCATGAATTTCACATTTGATCTCATTTGATCTGATCTCATACATTTCTTGGCGTGAATCCTGCTGAGACTAACTATTAAAAAAACATGTAAAGTGACTATATATCAGATCTTAAAATGGAATCATGACTTGGAAAAAATAAGAAAGTGATCTCATTTAATTCCATTTAGTTTCATTCTTGGCATAAAGTTACTATTTTTAGACATTTTAAGGTTTTTTTTGAACTATTTTTAATTTTTTAAAAAGTAATGCTTTTTGATAACACTCAAATGAGATTTAAAGTCATTTAAAGCAATAAAAATAATTTAAATTGAGAAGTGAAAATCATGATCTCATTTGAAAAATGTGACAAGAGTAGACAGTAAGTCTCACTGAGACAGTATGAAACTACTATCTAATGTTAAAACTGTGTAATGAGATCAGTTGAATTGGTAATGAAACTATCAAAAAATCTGATCCTGGTCTCAGACACGGTCACACGGTCAGTCTAATTATATCAAGCTGCAAATATCTGAATAATTATATGTAAGTACTTATTCTTATATCATTCAAGATTTCACATTTCAGATAAGTTATTAAGCTTAATAAATATTTACAGAATTGACTGTATATTTTTATATGTAATTTTCTATATATATTTTCATTATATAATATATCACCTTAAAATCTAATTGCGTTGTTAAGATATCATTGAAAATATTTCATCATTATAATGATGAAATGACAGGCGTTGAGTGTAAGTGTAATTATTATTATTATTATTATTCTTCAATTATAGATGTATGCAGTCAGAGAATATGACATCTACCTGAGAACCTTTAGTTCTCAGGGTTTTTCCTATATCTATAGAGTCAACTATTATACACTTATCAATTTCAGATATGCAAAATCAGAAAATTCCAGCTCAGAATACAAAAACTGTTTACAAATTGCAGTATTTCAACACCTATTAATACTTTGAAATCATTTGAAAACATCATGACAAAGGAAAAGAGAACATAGTTCTAAAGATAGACACATTAAATAGATAGATAGAAAAGAACAGAAAGAAACAAGTACAGTAAAGAAAGACTATAACAAAATAAAATTATTAAAAGATAGTGTATAGCTGTTTTAACAGACTATATCTAATCAATTTTCATCTCTTCATATTCAGATACTTCTGAGTTGAGTCATTTTCTTGTAGCTGCTTGAGTTTCTGATAGAAAGTCTATTAAGTATTTAAGTCCTGTCTCAGTTGAGAATAAGAACCTCATATTTAATTGATTTAAATTATACTTCTTCTTTAATCTGACTCTGAGACTATTGTATAATGCACAATGCATTACAATATACTCAGAATTCTCATTTGTATTACAGGATGAGCACTCTGTTGAATTAAATCTATCATCAAATCTTTGTATATAGAATTTGAAATAACCATGTTCTAGTTTTAGCTGAATTATGAATGAGAATATTTTCTTTTTGCATTTAATTGAACAAGATTTTCACTTTGATTTTGTCTTAAATCTTGAATAATGTATGCTCTTCTTTTGTTTCTGCCAGCTTTTATTTCACTTATTTAAACAAGATTCTTTTATCTTTCTCTTTATGAAAGACCAGGACACTGTTTTTTGAATAGATCTGCTTAATTCTGAACCCTTTTTTGCAGCTGAATCAGCCAATTCATTGCCATGAATATTCATATGAGCAGGAACTCAATACAGGTGAATTATCAGTTTAGATATTCTTCTCTTTTGAATTTTCAAAACAGAGTTTAAAATCAGGTCAAGATTCATTTGATCATTATAAATCTGACTATTTCTAAGTCTTTTTAAAGCAGCTTGACTATCAGAGAATATTCATGTCTCTTTCAAACTATTTCCTCTTTTATGAGATTTTATTTCAATGAGTTTGAAAGCTTTCACTATTACAAATAGTTCAGCATCAAAGACTTCAGATTCACAGTCTAAATTTCAGAAATCTGAGATAAAATTGATATTATCTTCAGTATAAGCAATGCCTGCATCTAATCTATTCAAATTCTCATTTTTTGAGTCATCTGAGTAAATCAGAATAGAGTCTTTTATATTGATTGTAGAGATCTTCTTCAAATGCTGTTCATATTCTCTCTCTTTAGATAGTTCACTTATTTATAAGTCTATGAGAGATTTCAGCTTTTCTCTTCAGAGAGATATCTTCTCATGATCAATTTTCTCAACATTTAATGAAGAAAATTGATTCTTAATAAGTGAACATAGTCTATACAGTTGAGAGGGCATTTTCTTTAAAGCATTATTCTCATTTCAATCAAGAAATCTATTTCAATCCAGTTCATTTCCTGAGTTAACTGATGGAAATGAAGAAGAGACTCTTTCTCTGATTATATGATTTGAGCACATCTTTATGACTCTCAGAGCATAGTTTATACAGGCCTTTTCAAATTAAATAGCAGAAGGTGAAATTGAGGCTTCAATTCCCATTGCTTTAATAGAAGATGATTTGAATGCTCTCAGAATTCTTCTCAAAGCTCTGTTTTGTAGACTTTGAAACAGTTCAGTGAAGTTATCTTGATTGTTTCATCAAACTTGAACTTCATAATCAGCTACTGAGGTAATACAGGCTATGTACAACTGTCTCATAGCCTAAAAAGATAAACCTCTCTCAGTATTTAATAGTCTGATTATACTATTCAGTAGTCTCTCTGTCTTGATGATTCTTTGTTGAATATGATATTTAAAATTCAACTTGGAGTTTAACCATACTCCTAGTCATTTGACATTCAAACTGGGTTTAATCTCTTTATTTAGAAGAGTTAGACTTAGTTCTTTCTCATTAAATCTGGAAAAAAAGTGAATTAACTCAGTTTTATTCATATTAAATTGAATTAGATTGATATCTGCTTTAACAAAGATTTTCTTTACTGCTTTCTCAATCACTTCTAAATTCTCTTTGATTGTCTTTGAACTGTAGAGAAGACTAATATCATCTACATAACTTGAAGATCTCACTATTTTCATCTCTCTATTCTTGAATAAATATGCAGTGTATATTGCAAATAAAACAGGTGAGATTGAAGATTCTTGTGATACTTCTATTTTTATCTCAGTTTTATCTTGTTTTCTTTCATCAAAGAATAGTTGTATAATTCTTTTAGATATGAAACAATCAACTCATTTTATTAGAGAAAGTGGCAGTTTTAACATCTTCAAAGTTTGAATCATCTTAGACTTTGAAACATGATCAAATGCATCTTTTATATCAATAAAAACTGCAGTTGAGACCAGGTCTTCATGCTTTGCTACTTGAATATTATGAAGAACTGAGAGAACAGTGTCAATTGCAGAACATTATTTTCTACCTCTTATTTGTTCATTAAATAGAAGAGAATCACTAATAGAGCTTATAAAAGATAATCTAGTAGCTATTATCTTTTCTAGAACTTTTCTCAAACAGTTCAACAGAGATATTACTCTATATAACTTAGAAACTGAAGCTTTTCTATTAGGTTTTGTAAGGATTACTCCAGTAGCTTCTCTCCAGCATTCAGAATGATAATCATTTCTTAAGAGATTAAAAAAGAGCTTAAAATATTCATTCTTCAAGTAGAAATATGTGTTTTGAATAATTAAATGATTAATTGAATCAGGCCCTGCAGCAGTTTTAATTGAACTTGAGAATATTACTGACTCTAGTTCATCACCTGTAAGCTCAGGCCATTCCCAGTTATTTTCATTAATATATTCATGAAATGACATATTCTTCTCTTCTAAATGTGATGAGTTTTGAAAGAGAATTCTTATAAAAGCTTGACATTTTTCCTCAAAAGAGTTTGCTGTATACAATTCATTCTGAAATTCATATTCTAAGGTTGAAAGCTTTGCTACACTTCTTGTTTTAGTATAGTTGAAGGCTTTAAAAACTTCTTTTTCTTGTGCTTTTTCAAGAAATTTGTTCCAGTAATCTGTTTTGACTTTTTTAATATCTGAAAAATATTCATTTTGAATAGCTTTGAACTCTTCATTAAATATTAAGTTATTCTTTCACTCTCTCTTAGCAGTGGCTAGTTGCTTTCTTTTAGAAGTGATATTCTCATTTCATCAAGATTTGAAATACTCAGAAGACTTTTTCTTTGGAATATTTTCTTCAATACTTGTTAGAAGAATAGATGTAATCAGCTTTACTCTATTCTCAAGCATTTCATTTGAGATATCTTGACTTTGATTTCAATAAAGCTCACTCTATCTTTCAGATTTCAGCTGTTTTACTCTTTCTTCAACTGCTTTTCAATCAGCTTTTTCAAAGTTATACTGATTAGAGAGAAGAGAATTTTCACTTCTTTATTTTTCACTCAGTTCAATATCAAATTGAATGATCTCATGACCTGATTCTGAGGTTTCATTTGAATCAATAAATCAGTTTATAAGTCTTTTTTCAATTAGATTTTATGATATGAAAGTTAGATCTATAATAGATTTCTATTTCATGTCTTTTCTAAAGAATGTTTGTTGATCAGACTTGTTAACTAAATCTATTGAATGCTTAAAAGTTCATTCAATCAGTTTATCTGCTCTTACTGCTCTTATGCACTCTGAGTTTCATCAGGGATGATGTGTATTGAAGTCTCCTGCAATTATAGAGTTTTTTAAGAGAGTTATATTCAAAAATTCTCTATCAATTATTCAGATATTATTGTTTTCTTTCAATGACTTTTCATTATAGATATTTATAAGTTGAATAGTATCAAACTCATTCTCTTTATCTATAATATCACTCACTAGAATATCAGAGTCAGATATGATATCAAATCTCAAATTAAATTGATATCTTGATCTTTTTCTCTCATAAATCACTACTCTTGATTTTATCTCAGATTTTTCAGAGAGAAAGTAGTAATAGCTTGAATGAGAAATGATGTACTTTTACTCAGTATCAAAGTTTGATTCTTGAAGAAGTATAAAGTCAACTTTTTATTCAAATGCAATCTGAAGACAAGAATAAATGCAATTTAAGTTTCTATTCACATTATTTTGAATAAATGTGATTTTTGAAGAGTTTTTAAACTTTTTTTTGTTGTTTTTGTTGTATATCCATACTAAGAGAGAGTAGAGATAGAGTAGAATCTAATTTCTATCATCAGATAGTAGATTATAACTATTTTGAAAAGTAGAAATCTCAACTGCTTGCATTATATCTAGTTTATTATCAGAGTCATTTCTCAATTCTCTAATCTTAATAGAAGTTTGAGAATTCAAATTCTGTTTACACTTAGCTGAAGAGTTGAAGTTTGAAGATCTAGATAGTTGAGAATTTCTTCTTTTTGAGCTTGTAATTGTAGATTTACTAGCTTGACTTTTCTCTTCAGTTTTAGATTCACTTTGAGCTTCATCTTTTCTCCAGTTCTTCTGAGTTCTTGAAGTAAATACACATTCTTTTAAGCTAGATGCATGTTTTTCTTTGCAATTGAAGCACTTAAGCAGAGTATATTAATATATTTCATCTCTTTTTAAGCATGTTTCACAATTATGCTCACTAGTTTTATGATCTCTAGCATAGAATGCACATTTTGAGTCTCTGAAATAAGAGATTGCAAAGTGTTCATATCTTTGACAGTTTGAACACTGTGTTTGAGCTTTGAGATTCATTCTTGAGTCTTTGTATTCATGAACTCTCATTTTCAAATCTGCTACTCTTACTTCAGAGATTCTTGATTGTTCAAGTGTTTTTATATACACTAGAACAGAGGCATTTCTTCTACTCTGTCTGAACTCAATTGAATTAAGTCACACAGGCTCTTTTCTCAGTTGAATAGAATTGTATTCTTTCAATTCATTTTTAAGAAGTAGCATTTCTTTCTCACAGTCAAAGATTTCAACTGAAATATTATGAAGAATGAATTTACTCTACTTTTCATCTCTCTTAGATAGAATTGTTGTATTTAACAGAGATTCTACTATTAACTTTCAGAGATTCTCATTCTGAATAAGAAATTCTGCACTGAATTCAGGCATTGTGATCAGAATGATGAAGTTTTCAAAGAAGAATAACTCAATTGAAGCTATAACTGGTTTTTAAACTTCAATATCACTTATTAACTGAGAAAAGAACTGCTGATTGATTTCATTTCTAATTCTGAAAATAAGGTTTGAGTTTAGCTTATTTCTGTGCAATATGTCCTGACTACGGGCGCTAGTCACCTGCAGAATGCATCTTAAGCTAATTACATTTAACCTTCTATAATTAACTGATCACTGTGTCTGTTCTCTCAGACCAGTCACTAATTTCCAGAGATATTAGTTAGTGACTGTCACTGCTCACTTGATAATGTACACATCAAGCTTTCAGTTGCTAATCTCAGTCTCATTAGATACTTATAGATCTATTAATCAGCTGTTATGATCTCACTCTGTGTTAGAAACTAATCATAGACTTGATGACTGCAGTTCTCCCTGTCAGTATTAGAGCTTGACAGTGAGCTTGCAGGCTCTAGCCTATCAGAGTGCTCTGTCTAGAGCCTAGATATGCATCTAAGTCTGCTAGTCAGGTGATTTTCAAAATCATTCTCTGTATTTGAGAGAAAGCTAGACTCTGATGACAGCTCTAGTTAGAAACTTGCTTAAGTAGTGTATAATCACTACATTAGGCTTAGCTCTATATCATTAGAATCTTGACAGATGTATAGTAGAATAGTAAGATATTGACACTCTATACTGACTCTGATGAGTGTTCACAGAATCTTGCTTAACTAGTGACTTGGCTTGCAGTAGAGAGTTCTACTCTGTACTAAGTCTTACTAATTAGACTCAGCCTCTATTACATGAGAGCTTTTATGAGTAAGAAGTGGCAGATGCTAGTGATGAGATTCAAACTCACACATCTCTAATGTGTGCGGTCTTGATTATCAGTCTTATCAACTGAGTCATACTGGCAGTGTAAGTGTAAGAATAAGTGCTTGCAGGCGATTATTCAAGTGTTTGCAGCTTGATATGATATGTACTGATAGCTAGACTGACTGTGTGACCGTGTCTGAGATCAGAATCAAACTTTACAGTTATTATATTATTTAAAAGTATTACTTCTAATTATAATTTATAATCATTATATTAATTTCAAATCATATTATTTTAAATATTAAAGATTTCAGATTCACTTTTTAAATAAAAATCTAGTCTCAGATAAAGAATATATTTAAATTCTTAGTTATATTTTTATTCTGATCTTATTATTGAGAATAATATTAAATAAAATTATGAAATTATTTCTCACTTACATAATATTATAACATAGTGCTTATTTGTTAAAAATTTAATAGAGAGTATTATTAAGTATTATTACTTTTCTAAACATAGATTATAATTTATATAATTTTAATTATAAAAAAATATAAAATACAAAAAAAAATAAAAATAAAAAAAATCAAGATTGCAGAGCTGCAGTATTCTTAAAATACTCAGTTTTTAGAGTCTTTACAATATTTATTATTAACTGTATATTTCTTATAGTAAGAATAACACAGCTGTAATAAGTTATTATCTTAATATTATTTAATAAATAATTAGTATATATCTGTATAAATGTGAATAATTAGAAAATATACACTTAAAAAGTGTGATTAGAATGAACTCTGCTATCACTTGAATAATATTAAGAGCAGAATGCTGAAATTATTAATTCTCTTCATTAATTTCACAGATAAAATATGTGAAGATAGTTTTAAGAAATATAAAATTCTCTGACTTCTGATAAAAATAGATCTTATAAAGAGACATTATTTTTATAATATCAGAGACTGAGTGTTATTAAAAAGTATTACTTTTATATAATATATATGCACTTACTGCAGTGATTCACTCTCTGTATATATAACTAAGAGTTATAACTTTCTTATACTGCACAGCTCTTCTTGAGATACTGCTGCTGATTTGTAACTCACACAGTCTCTTAGTTCAGTATACACTGTATATATATAGCTCTGTATACTGAGACTGTATTAGTTATTATAATCTGATATGATACTCGCTTTTCGCGGATCTTGTTTCATTTAATTGAAGGGAAGAAGAGAATATGACTACTGTTTTATTAAGAAGAAGAATAAGTAATTGAATCTGTAGAGAATAATTTAATTTCTTCTATATTTAAAATTTAATTAGTCTATACTCTTTAATTTAAGAGTTTCTGAGAGTGTTTTAATAGTTTTCATATCAGCTTGAAATTAGTGATTGATTGAAGAAGAGAAAAGAGAGAAGAAAGAAATAAAAATAACTTATCTTTATAATATAAAAACAGAGAATCACTGTAATTATTCTCTCTAGTAATAAAGATCTGTTTTCTGCATGTATTTCTGATATAGATTATATAATAACTGCATACAAAGAATATCAATAATGTATACATTGAATAAAGATAATATTACTATATAACACTGTAGCTGTTTCTGTACATCTCTGAAAGCTGTTAATATTTTCTTTAAGTCTCTTTATATTTGATAAGTTAATAATATATTTTAATACACTTCTTCTTTTATTATTATTATTATTATTATCATCATTATCATCACTATCATTACTATTATTATTATTATTATCATTATTATCATTATTATTACTATTACTATTATATTATTACTGATTATCTTCTCTGTCTTTATCTTTTCTTAATACTTATTAAAATCAATTATATTATCTCTCTTCAAATATTCTGTGATTCTGTGAATTA
>NW_003101652.1:120025-152564 GCF_000003855.2 Blastomyces gilchristii SLH14081 | reverse complement strand
CAAGAGAATAAAAAAGAAGATAGTAAAGAGTCTTATATAGTAGTGATAAGATTAGAAGAAGTTCTGAGAATGATTTAAAACTAAGATAAAGAAAGAGAGAGAGAAGAAGAGTATTACTATAAATAAATAATAATAAAAGAAGATTGAGAGAGTATTAAAGTAGAAGATAAAGAAGCTAAAACTGATAAGTTTTTTATTTATTAAAAGATAATAATTTTTAATAATACTTTTATTCTTTAATTGATTAGTAGAAGCTGATAGAGAAGAAGAGAATTGAGATCTTATTCAGATGTTAAATACACTTTATAATTCAGAATATTGAGAAGACAGCTCTACTCTCTGAGTATATTAATCTACTTACTACTGAAGAAGAACCTGAGACAGTAGATCAGAAAATGCAGGATTTTGAGACATAGATTAATCTAGCTAAGAGAGAGCAGTAAGAACTCTTCTCTGAGAAGATAGTGAAGAGAGATTTTAAGATAATTATTATCTCAGATAAGAAGAAGAAGAAGAAGAAGAATAAGAATAAGAAGTGAATTATAAAGAATAATAAGAAGAATGAGAAAGAGAAGAAAGATAATAAGTAGAAAAAGTTTTTTTCTTTTCTATATTAGTTAGTTATAGACTTGATAGCTGTTAAATAATAATTGAAATTAATTTTGAGTTTTCAAAAATTATTTTGTAAGTTGTAATCAATGTCAGAAATAATATATATATATATATTTAACTATCATGATTTATAAATCACTATAATGTATAAGTATCAACATTTTTTCAACATTAATATTCATAATATTAATATATTTTTAATGTTATCCGCCTTTGAGAGCCTCCCAGGCGGGAAATGGCCCTTCCCGATGCGGAAAACGGCCGTCCCTTCTGCGCTTGCGGTCCGCCGCGCCGACCCCAGCTAAATCACACCTGTCTATATAAACCCGCATCTCTTGCCGTTCTAACGACCTCGCTCCGCTGCCATTTTACCCTCACCCTCTCCCTCGCCCTCCCTCGCCCTCATTCAACTCCGCTCTCACCAACGCTCACCCACCCTCACTCATGCTCGCCCTCGCTCACACTCAAGCCCGCTGGGTCGTCACCGTGCGCCCCGGCCCTGAAATATTCCATTGTTCTCCCCCCCACCCCATGCTCTCTACGCTGTATCCATCTTCTGTAGAATTACCCACCCTTCCTTCTCCGGGTCCCATGCTGCGCTCTTCACATTCCTCTGTCTCTACTCTCTCTACGGTCCTTCTACACAGTACGCGGTCAGATATTGAGATTGAATGGCTGATGACAGTGCAGGGCGCATTTGTCTTCCACCCTGGAGATTCTGTCAGGCTCTCTCTCTGCTGCCTGGACATGCATTCCCTGGTGGCCAGGCCCGGTCTTGCGCCCCTGCCCAGCGGGGGTTTCTCCCTTCTCCAGTGGCAGGGGCATGGTGTCGTGTCACGGTGAAGGAAATAAATTTTCCTACATATCCAGCCCTCGCGGCGTGGCGATGGGGTGACGTGGACATCACCCCAGTGCGGGTGAATTCTTGGTCATGCTACAGTTGCCTCCTGGCCAGTAGTAAGATGCTGAATCAACGACAATGAAGGCCTTCAATGGAGATTGGGATCCAGCCCTGGTGTCCTGGCGCTAGAATTAAGCAAAGAGACAGGGATGATGTCAAATTGCGATGTGATGTCAGAGTCACCCATCTTTACACTGCATGTCTCAGCTAGATGAATCAAGGGATTTGTCTACTGGAGATACCTGCTTGTGCGACAGGGAAGTGTATTGAAGCATCAGGGAACACATGATAAGCAGGACAAGAACATCATCAGTTGATACTACAGTCTAGAAAATAAGAAGTGAGAAAGGCTGTGATTCACCTGCACTCACTGCAGAATATGACAGCTGGTATCACAAGATAACAGACAATGCATAATTTCTCTCTTAATTTATCAGGATTTGGTCAGCTTTTGACATGCAGAATATGAGACTTGTTCAATGTGATAAAGAAGTAAAAAGACTGCTAGACTGACTGTGTGACTGTGTCTGAGACTAGGACCAGATTTTTTGATAGTCTCATTACCAATTCAACTGATTCCATTACATGGTTTTAACATTAGATAGTAGTCTCATACTGTTTTAGTGAGACTTACTGTCTACTCTTATCACATTTTTCAAATGAGATCATGATTTTCACTTCTCAATTTAAATTATTTTTATTGCTTTAAATGACTTTAAATCTCATTTAAGCATTATCAAAAAGTGTTACTTTTTAAAAAATTAAAAATAGTCTAAAAAAGAACTTAAAATGTCTAAAAATAGTAACTTTATACTAAGAATGAAATTAAATGAAATTAAATGAGATTACTTTCTTATTTTTTTCAAGTTATGATTTTATTTTAAGATCTGATATATAGTCACTTTACATGTTTTTTTAATAGTCAGTCTCAGCAGAATTCATGCCAAGAAATGTATGAGATCAGATTAAATGAGATTAAATATGAAATTCATAATCTCAGCAGTCAGTCTAAAGACTGCAAGCAGTAGCCTGATTTAATGTAAATTTTCGCCCTCTTTATAATAATATCTACACTGCTGTATAGCTAGACTGACTGCTGAGATTATGAATTTCATGTTTGATCTCATTTAATCTGATTTCATACATTTCTTAGCATGAATCCCGCTGGGACTAGCTATTAAAAAAACATGTAAAGTGACTATATATCAGATCTTAAAATGAAATCATGACTTGAAAAAAATGAGAAAGTAATCTCATTTAATCTCATTTAGTTTCATTCTTGATATAAAGTTACTATTTTTAAATATTTTAAGATTTTTTTTAGACTATTTTTAATTTTTTAAAAAGTAATGCTTTTTGATAATACTTAAATGAGATTTAAAGTCATTTAAAGCAATAAAAATAATTTAAATTAAGAAGTGAAAATCATGATCTCATTTGAAAAATATAATAAGAGTAGACAGTAAGTCTTACTAAGACAGTATAAAACTACTATTTAATATTAAAACTATGTAATAAGATCAGTTGAATTAATAATAATACTATTAAAAAATCTAATTCTAATTTCAGACACAGTTACACAGTCAGTCTATGTATAGCTCTGCTCTCTGAGTTAAAATCTCTGTTCTTAATTTATCTTCAGATCTTTACAGGTACTTATACTGTATCTGTCTTTCAGCTTATCATCAGCTCAATCATTGATGTTATAAGTGAAATATTTGTATTATGCTAATGAACAGTTTCAGCTGAGCTATGTTAGTCAGAGTGTAAAGAAGAGTATTAATCTTACTTTACTAACAATATATTAAAACTCTCTAGAGATTACATTTAAGTACAAAGTTCAATAAATAAATGATTCTTAATTTAATTATTCATATTAATATTTCTGCACTGCTGATAGTTTCTATCTAGAATAAGTCAGCTGTGAGATCTCAGTGAGACATCAGTTTTAAAGATTGAAAAGATATTTCAGCATATTTCTTTCTCACTCTGAAGATTCAGAAAAGCTGAATTTTTCTTTCATTTCAAAACAACTTGAGTCTTCTACAACTCTTTTAAATTCACTACTTTGTTACTTCATTTCTCTATTGTATTCAGCTGACTAAATCACCGCTCTCATAATGTTTCTTCATTTCAATTCAAACATCACAGTATCAGGTATAAAATTTCAGTGAATGCTGGTTTTTTATACTCAGTAACCTGCAATTGAAAAGTGAACTGATAAGAATGAGAAGCTAATTAACAAGAAGTTATCTAAGATACTTGAAAGTTAAGTAATCAGCTCAAATGTGAAGATAACAGATATTCAGAATCAGAATCTAGATTTGCATATTAATACAGGTGATAATAATTGAAATTCACTGCATAGTCTCTTCTATGTCAATTCCGACTCATCAGATACATCGATGTTCATAGCTATAAATACACAATCCCGCGACTACAATGAAGATGATGAGAAGTAGACTAGTCACTGAGATCATGAATTTCATGTTTGATTTCATTTGATCTAGTCTCATACATTTCTTGGCATGAATCCTGCTGAGACTGACTATTAAAAAAACATGTAAAGTGACTATATATCAGATCTTAAAATGAAATCATGACTTGAAAAAAATGAGAAAGTGATCTCATTTGATCTCATTTAATCTCATTCTTGATATAAAGTTACTATTTTTAGACATTTTAAGGTTTTTTTTAGACTATTTTTAATTTTTTAAAAAGTAACACTTTTTGATAACACTCAAATGAGATTTAAAGTCATTTAAAGCAATAAAAATAATTTAAATTGAGAAGTGAAAATCATGGTCTCATTTGAAAAATGTGACAAGAGTAGACAGTAAGTCCCACTGAGACAGTATGGGACTACTATCTAATGTTAAAACCATGTAATGGGATCAGTCGAATTGGTAATGAGACTATCAAAAAATCTGGTCCTGGTCCCAGACACGGTCACACGGTCAGTCTAATGAGGAGAGCAACACCAGTTTTGACTCACAGTACAGTGGCTTCTCCAGTGACAGCAACAGTGACAGCAGTGTGATGGATACCAACTCGAGCAAAGATATGCCGGGACTGGTTTATGAATGAGGTGATGTGATGTCTGAGCCCTGAGCCCCGAGTGCTGGAGACAGCAAAGATACATCTCTTTCCCCTTGATTTCTTTGGCTTCTCATCATTCACTCCCCTCTATTCTCACGTGGATTCTTATGAATGCTAGATACACTCATCATCATTGATGACGATGATCAGGGTCTGAGCTACAATGATAGGGTCTCAATTTCTCTAGCCGCGCCAAGTACGTGCAGCCGGGAATCCAGTGTTGGAAGTGATGAAGAGCCCAACTCTGAGGGCCAGATCCCACCACCGCCAGTGTTGATTGAAGATGGCGGGGTGACAACGGAGGAGTGGCTGGTTGATAAAATCCTTGAATCAATGGTGGAGGATGATGACCGAGGGATGCGGTGGTACTTGGTGAAATGGAGAGGCTACAACTCTTCTTGGCAGCCTGAACATGATCTGATCCCTGGATGTGAGGAGTTGGTCCATGAGTTTCACACTAAATCTGGGAAGGTAGAGAGCCACAGATCCATTAAGCGGTGTGGGAGACCACCTTTGAGGAACTGCTCCAAGAAGGCGCGGTTTATATTCTAGCTACGACCTGTTACTGTATTGATTCAACTTGTTCCCATCTCATATTCGCATTGGATAAATGTCTAATGATACTCCATTGGTGCCCTTCTGTACAAATGATATGAGGCTTGCTATGTAGATATTATATTCTTTGTAGTTAAAGCTTAAAGGCTACTACATAGTTTTGATGCACCCAGCACCCTCCGATGTCTCTGTAAGTCCGAAATGTAGCAGCCACTGACAAAACGTAAAATACCCAACTTGGACACAGTTTTGCTAAGACCCTTCTCGGCGGGGCTCAAGGCTCTTTCTTTGCTGATATTAGATAGGAAACAGCGAACCAGGGAATTCATATCATTTTCGAGGCGGAGGTCTACGCTAATACATTGATGTTAAATCGGAGGTGTTGCGTGATATCTTGCGGGGAGTGCTACAAGATGCTAAGGGAATAAGCTCGAGTATTAATCAGGGCTTACAGGGGAATGTTGGTGTGATGATGGGAGTTTGATAGTAAATGGATGGAAGCTAAGAATTTGAGAGAGTGAGAAGGATGCTTGATTGATGGACATCAATTAAAGCAGTGCCGGCATATTGTGATATTATTGCGCAGTAACCCAGGGCTCGTCTTCTGTAGCACCTACTCATCGCGAGCCGAGATAACTGAGTCGCCTGGCCACTTGGGGGAATCATCATGATCCTGGCCATAGTTAACTTAGTGAAATTAATGGATTTTTTCGTCAAGGAGCTACCTTTCCAAATTTGTTCCACAACGTCGAGGCTGAAACGCGCTTCAATCTTGTATAGGACCAACATCCAAAGCATTATCTTAACCACAAATCATCTTACACGAATTTGTGCAGCTACAAATTTATTTCATTGATCTTGCACTCGCCAAAACCCCCTCGCCTTCCAGTATCACGGGCCTGTTACCGATTTTATCTTCTGCCATCAAGAGCTTCTCCAAGCCCATACACCACGACTAGCGGATCTACGTCAGCAAAATATAATTATAGTTTGGCTTCTTATTCCACTATTCGAGTTATCAGCAAACGCCTGGTCACAACGTAGCACACTGCCAAATAAGTATATAGACACCAGATTTCACATTGTGCTTTTCCCTTACTAATAACTTGCAGGCTCTTCAGGTAGCCAATCGAATATGGATAAGTACTGTTGCCGACGAGAATATTTCTGCCACACCGCACAAAACCAGGATTTCTCTTTTGCCATGACTGGGCTATATGAAAGAACTTCCTGGGGAGGAACACTTAATGAAATGATTTTCAGTGATTCTGTTGCTTGGATTGTGTTTCTTTTTGCTAGACCTATCCCTTCTCCACTTTCAACTGTATTCAAGCCTTCTGAGGATTCTCACAAGAAGATCAACTGCTCATTGCATCTCAGTCTACAAATTCTTACCCTGTCAGCTGAGCTTCATTACATGATTTTTAACCTCCTTGATATTCAAGATATGATGCATCTTGACCTTACTTATCAGTACTTCTGAATCATTTCTAAGTCAGTAATTATGAAATATTTTACCAAGTTCTTAGGTGTTTGAGCAGGGGCTTCAGTTACTTGCACTGACAAGGATAATCAATGATCATATAGAGAATTTGACAAAGATGAGCTGAGACTATTCAATTTCACAAATGAGAAACAGAGAACTATTCTGACTAAGCAGTCAAATTCTATGAACTTGCTGAAGCCTGAGTTACATTTGAGTTTCTCTGATATTTTATTGAGACATGCTCTTGAATTAGTTCAGAAATGTCATTGCTCAGTGAATCTGCTTAAGATAACTGATTCTGTATCAGCATCTTTCTATTTCACTGATAGACAGTGAGTTCTGTGTAATTTAACAACTTATCAGTTTGTCACTGTGTGAGTCATCACACTGAAGCTGAAATATATTCAAGATCTGTTCATTGATGTATTGAGGTTTGGTGAAGTGATCATTGCTCAGACTTTTTATACAACTCATAATGTTCACTACTCAGAATACTGCTTTGATCTTTAAAAGAGAACTCATTGCAAAGATATTTGAGCAGAACACACACTGAATATTGTACTGTTAAATTCTGCTCACATCAACAGTCTCTGAAAGAATGCAAGTGATAAAGTTGTGAGATGAATTGTGAGAATATATGAGACTAAATTTGAAGAAGAGTGATGTGAGAAGTTGATTTCATGAAAGTGCTGAGTGAGTCTGATGAAGGGCACTTAGACAAATTATCATGCTTCACCCATCATAGACTGAACTAGGAACTAAGATGCCTTTGCTCTTATCTAGGCTCCTATTTGCATTGTGCTTATAACACTTCACAAATATCTTACAGAGTCAATGCAGTTTTGCTGGTCCTAGAATATGTAAAGAAGAAACTGATATGACTCAACTCACTAATATTCTAATATATTTTATATAAATACACTAGATATAATTACTCTCAAGATTTGATTTCAATATCTGTAGAAGTGCTCATTCTATTGAATACTAACTATGAAACTATACTAAGCTGGGTAAAGAAAGGAACCTTTAATAGATATCCAGTTTCACTAGTGTACGCGTTGGATACCAGTGAGGGTCTTGCTTTCCCACCTTCTTTGACACGGGCGTTCTCTTCGAGCAGCGATCCCTGACTGAAGTGTGCGGATGCGTATATCCAGTCCCGCTAGCATACGTGCTACATACAAGCGAGGATTCTATATTCTGGCCTTTTGGTGCCTCTTGGGCGGCAATCACCAATCAAAGTGCTTTCCTTCGGCAACTCCCGACCCAATGGTAGCTCACATTACTACTGAAGTCCCGCCTGTTGAGCCTCCTTTACCAGGGAATTCTTGCTCTTGTGCCTGATTCATCACACTCAAGATTTGATTTTGGTGATCACATCATCATATGCCTTGATAACAGGATTATATAAATGCTTCAGGTCTTGCGGGGTGTCAACAATAATGCCTCTGTTCCTGTACAGGAAAAGAATGTCTTGTATAGCTCTGCAAAGTGATTTGACAAACTCAAACACTGGAGGAAACTCAGTCAAAATATCCTCAAGCCCATCTGCACCCATATCGGTTCGCTTGATTCTTGCGATTTTTTTATAAGTTCCAGTGTACCACTCCTTCAGCATACTGTCTTTCACCTTGTTTGAGGTTTGCGATTTTCTCATGACTTTCCGTGCACCATTTCTTTAGCATATTATCTTCTGGCCAGACACATAGCTGATATAACTTCTGCAATTGCTTTAATTTTTCTCAACCGTGACGGGCGCACTGCCAGATAAGTATGTAGAAAAACAACTCAAGATCATGCTGATAGGTATGGTCGATATTAAGCAGCACCTCAATCACCATGAACTTCATCATATCAGTCAGGTGCCGCGCACCACTTCACCCACTTCCAGCTTCTTTGACAAGATCTAGATTGATTAGCATGCCCGAGTGACCATCCGCATTGTCTGGATCAGTGATTATTATGTTGTTTTCTGAAATATCCTGATGAAGGATGTTCCCATCCCAGTAAAGAGACTGATGTGTCTTTATTGCATCGCGAAGCACCATGAGCAGCTCCAAGGGTGATTCATACTTGTAGATCGGCCGGCCAGCGGGCGATATCACAAGACAGCGGAGGGTACGGTTGTCGTACGGTACCTCGCCATTCCTGCTCCAAGTGTAGTTCCAGGAAGTGCGCCTCTTTAACAATATCTGCATGTTCGAGGATCTAATTATCAAATATCGGGGCCTCCAACCAGCTGCAAATCTTCTCCAGAGCGAACAAATCATGGTGGTTGTCTGACGTATGATAATCCTTCATATCTTTGTTAATCCATCCTTTGGTCCCTCGGCTGGTCCCTAATTTAGCACCTATCTCGCGGGCTGACCCGAAGTCGATCAGGATCGGCATGCCGTCCTCGTCGACCAGGATGTTGCCTGGATGGAGGTCGTTGTGGGCCCAGCCAAGAGAGTGTAAATGGTAAATAGCTGACTTGAGGGCCTGCATGAAGGACTCCTTGTCTATGGACCCAACCTTGTTCTTCAGATAGTCGGTCAGCGTGTTGGGGTGGCGGTCAAGGACGAGGCCGGTGATACGGCCACGGCGAACTCGGCAGCCGTGATAGTAGACAATGTTGGGGTGTGGGTGTTCAGAGATCTTCTCCATGGCTTGGGCTTCTTCGAGTAGACCTTTAGGAATGAGGCTGAGGACATTATATTCTTGGAAGATATCGTATAGAGAAATGTTTGGGCGTTTGATATAGGTGTTGGGTGGAAGCGGCTCCTGAGCCTGGGTGAGCTCCATGTTACACGGGGCCCATTCTGGAAAAAGGTCATTGCCAGAGATAGGAGCGAGAGCAGATGTAAGTTGCAGAAAAGTGATGTTGTGTTTGGGAAGATTCAACTTGCCAAAGTAGGCAGTGTCATCTTCGTCAAGCACTGCAAAGGTTGTGTGTCGGAATTCACCAGTTTCGTCAACTTCCTCGTGGAAGAAGGTTAGGTCTTCCCACGCTGTGATTTGGGGGGGCATGACAACGGGAAAGCTCTCCTGGGGAGGGGTGTGGGAAATGCTTTGATTTTTTAACAACTAGCAAAAATAAGTCTCTCCTTCAATAGAATTTGGATGCCGCTGACATGTTAAAGAAGCTGTAAAAATGGGAAACTGCTAGCGGTTATCCACCGGTCCGGTGTTTATCCGACCTCTACCGAGCTGTATGGCGCTCAGCAACGCACACAAATATTGGTTAGAAGAAGCAAGCAATATCATACAGTTCTGACAGAAACTACATAAGAAACGAAAACATAATTAGAAAGGCTTCAAAAAATCAATATTCAGTTTATCCCATCCGCGCCCTTCGAACGGCCTAGCCGGTTCGACATCGAGTCAATCAGGCCACTCTACAAAGAGTTTTCTGGAATAGTCTACCACCCTAACTACATCCGCCTTCTACGATATCGAATCGGCACTTTTATTCGTTAGTTGTCCAGGGTATCTTTTTACACGTAACATTTCATCCAAGTCCAGCAAAAGGTTTAAGCAGGTGAATGCCCATCCCAAGTAGCGATGCTCTGCCCTACAAGCCAGCTTCCATCAGCCTGGAACATGTATGGAAGCGTTATCCTGC
This sequence comes from Blastomyces gilchristii SLH14081, assembly GCF_000003855.2. NCBI lineage: Eukaryota > Fungi > Ascomycota > Eurotiomycetes > Onygenales > Ajellomycetaceae > Blastomyces > Blastomyces gilchristii. Next base: position 142,307 of record NW_003101652.1, on the reverse strand, counting down.
ACAAATTTCCATGACCGAGGAAGCAGGAGTACATCCGCATGCACGATTCCTATTGGTTCATCCACTGTACTATTGTTGGAGGTTCAGCACGGGGAGGCATTGTAATGCATTAATTTGATAATGGTTACGGGAAAAGCTACTGCAATAGCGGCTGTAAGAAAATGATAGCGCCCGGAGCTGCCTGTCATGACCGCTAGAATAGTGCCGGTTCTTAACTAAATAAAACCCAAGAACATGGTTGTTAGGTGAAAGGGAAGGGGAAAATCAAACTTCAGCCGACAATCCTTTTCCAGCGTCGGAGTCCCCGAATCTGTGTACCAAGGCCATGCGGTATCTGCCCCAGCTGAAGCAGGTTACGCAATCACCCCTTCCCCGCGGAGAGCTTCCATCAAAGCCTCAACAGTGTGAAGCGGCTTTGAATCTTGGAAGACTCCGTGGGTGTTCTTCTTGGCCGCGTAGACATCATTACCCTTGCAAGAAATGACCCCGTCGTCTCCTACTTTAAAGGACCAACCAGTGGTGATGCGGGGCGGATCAAACCCGATGAGGTCCTTCTCATCCACCATCAAAGTGCCTTGGGGCCCGACCAGAAGCTCCATACTGGTGCTATTCCGGGAGCTGTCAAGCAGTTGTAAAGCAATCAAGTCAGCTAGGTTGTTATGGTGTAGAAAGTTGGCAAATTCCTGAAAGAATTTAGGTTCGGTGCTAGCTGCTTTAGCATCTACCTTGCCTTCGTGGAGCTCGTAAGGGACGAACATCCCGTCGGACTGCAGTCGAAAGACGTGACCGTGGACTGCCTTGTTGGCTAGCTCCGCCACGGAAACTGGCTTGGTCCAGCAGGCGGATGACCTCTCCGACAACTGGGCCTCGATCCCAAGCAGTACAGTTCCCTCGGGTGCAATGAAGTGGCTGTGAAGTAGGTGAACACCGAAGATGTCCTGGACGCTGTTGCGCACGAACAGTTCGCCCAAGGCTTTGAGTGTGGCGTCAGAGATATTTGGCTGCTCCTCAGGATGGACAAGGCTATTATGTCTAAAAGTGTAGATATTAGCGACCCGCCAGTGAAAGCTAGGAAATGGAAGACATACACAGCCCGTGACAGTTCAAGGTCTTGGATAGTTGGAGGGCGCTGCAGCCCGGCAATGGCAGGGAGAATGCTGGCAGTGGCCATGGTGACGAGCAACAAGAGTTGTATATGACAAAGAGTAGGTATTGGCGTAGCTCACTGCGAGAGCGTATGAGATAGGCGGACGGTAGGCGAGGAGTCGATGGAGCAGAACACATGCTCCGTGAGAATACTGCAGACTCCACGAGGAATTTATACTTGTCCAGATCAGCCCGAGGAGATTCTGCTGGTCCTGATGCTTCAAACCCTGCTCTGTAGAAGCTAAGGGGACCTGGATATTTTGTTCTCTTGGCTTCCTGTAATGCGTGCCGAGTCTGTTGGTTGTTGGTTTAACGAATATGCATGTGGTGCGTGTCGAGCGTCATGGTTGGTCCAGCGTTGGATCAATATGCATGGCAGTATGTGCGGGTCGTCGCTCCGCTTCCGCAGGCCGTCAAGGGTGGGCGCCAACAAGTTGTATCAATGGGAAAGACCAATGGTTGTATTTGCAGATGGGATGCTGCCCCGCACGGGCAGCCCTGTGTCCATGGCATTGCTCCTTGTCCAATTAACCAGCGCCACGTACAACCTGGTTGCTAACGACTGCATTTCTGTGTGCGACTGAAGTTAGTCTGGCGGCATTGGAATCCTTCTTTGCCTCTACCATCTGCTTTACTTGGAAGCATCGTTTATGTGGGAATCGCCACCTAAGCTTCTGCATCTTTAATATCGCTGATAACCTGGTCAAACGCGCAGAACTGCCAACAAAACAAATGTAGGGATGCCAAGTGATTGTCCGCCGAAGTTATTCTCTAAAATTCAACAACTTGAACGGAACGGCCCGGAAGGCACCACAGGGAACGCCAGCAACTCGCCTTCAGCCTTGTATACTACTCACTTTAATTGGCGAACTTCTAGAACGTCTTCTGCATGACCAAGAAAATGGATGCTATCCTTCAGCAGATCACATGTCACTCCTGACCCGAATATCTCTACCAAGAAGACTTGCTTCAGTGTTCTGTTGCGCTGGAAGCAGGGTATCAATATTAAGATCTTCAGAGCCGTCCACTGGGACAATGAGTATCACTTTGGTCGAACTGTCAGGAGTGGAGGCGCTCCCATGGCAACACAGTCGTGGTTTTTGTATTGTTAGTGTTATGGTGACGACTACAGAAGACCTGACCTCGCTAAGTGCCCCACCCGACCTCGTTATATAAGCAGACCTTACAGATAACCTCGCAAAATACAGAAATACAGCTAGTAATAGTGTGGTATTATAATTCTCGCATAATTCTCTCATAATTCTCTCATAATTCTCAAGAATTTTATAAAATTACAAGTAAAATTTAATCAATTTCTAATGAATTCTCAATTGATTTTAAAGAGCTGTCATACTCTGTCATGGTATTTTAAGCTAGAGAGGTTGGGTCCTTGCCAGGAAGCAGAAAACTTGACCTCGCTAAGTGCGCCACTTGACCTCATTATGTAAGCTGACCTCACAAATGTGGCCTGTGCCACTACCTGACCTTGCTCAATACATCTTTTCTTGTAATTTGAAATCACTCTTTCTTTCTTAATTATTTACCATCAATTCTACAATTAATTCAAAATTAATTTAAAATCAATTTAATACTGAAATTATTCTTGAATTTAATAATAAAGTAAGTGTTTATATAATTTACACTGAATTAATTATTAACTGATTTTCAATCAATTATTAATTACTTAAATATACAGATTGAATTTATTTTATTACTATAATTAATTAATAATTAATTCAGAATGAATTCAAAATCAATTTAAAATCAATTTAATACTGAAATTATTCTTGAATTTAATAATAATACTGAATTAATTATCAACTGATTTTCAATCAATTATTAATTACTTAAATATATAGATTAAATCTATTTTTATTACTATAATTAATTCAGAATCAATTCAGAATCAATTTAAAATCAATTTAAAATTAATTATTAAATATTTTTATCTTGATATATTTTAAAATTCTGTAAAATATCTCTTTATATTCTATATGAATTTATCTGTTTATTTAATTGATTATGAATCAGCTATACATGCTTTGATTGATTGATGAGCTGAATGAATGAGTGAATTGAAAGATTGAAAGTCAATTATCAACTGATTATTACTGTATTGTGCGAGGTCAGGGTCATGATTATGTAATGAGGTCAAGTGGCGCACTTAGCGAGGTCAAGTTTTCTGTATACACGGTGCTTGCACAGGCCCTGTCTGCGAGGTCTGCTTACATAACGAGGTTGGGTGAGACGCTGCTTCCTGAGTGTTGGCATACAGTTGAACATGGTGCTAGCTCGGGCCGGAAAAACAGCTGGGCGTGGTTCCAACCACACTTCAGTTTTGACCCATGGCAGTACCAACATATCACACATCATCTCTACACCTCTCATAATATTGATTTTTCATATTTTTCAAAGGTTTTAGCTCATTCTAGCTCATTCTAATACTAATTCTAATACTAATTCTAATTTTCAACTCTTTAATCTATCTCTACACTAAGAAACTGGGTGTTGGGTACGGTCGTACTGTATTAGTAATATGTGTGTAATATGGGTGAGGTGTGTAGTGAATGTATATTTTAGAGGGAGCACTGAAGTTGAACGTTGTGTCCAGAAAAGTGGGTCAAAAGTTGGCGCACCACGATCAACTTCTTTGGCACCATTGTATTAGTCTTCGGCTTAGTTAGCCACCGCTCCTGTGTTAGCTAGAACACACGCGTATGCGATGCTATTTCAAGTAGGAGCTGCGATTTAGCTGAAGATATTCTGGCCCTTAAGGAGACTTTGGAGCGGGCTGCTTTTGCTCGTTCTTGTCATTATATGTCACCGGCAGCCATGGTCGAGATACCTTGGGCTCAACAGGCCGTTAACCGTTTTTTCGAGGGGCGCAAGTACCCCACCCGGTTCCAGTGCGACCGAATTGCGCAATCCATCTCGGGCGCTTCGGATGCTCGCAACGTCGACACGCCAGGCTCGATGAGCTACACTGTTATCTGCACAGGTCGACACGCAGGAAAGCAGGACCTTGTTGTATCCTTCCGAGAGCCAGAAGCCCACCTCGATCAGGGCATGAGCGAGTTGGCACAGGCCGTCCATGGCCACCTCGTGCCTGAGACATCTCATTACGGCATGGTCGATGGTGCTGATCCGCCCCTCACCCTCTACACCATGCCGTACTTGCCCGGAATCTCATGCCTTGACGCTCTTACTTGTCAAGTGGCGATGGATGGGCTGGCGGAGGTCAGGCATGTTTGCTTTGTTCAGCACCTTGCTAGGTAAGGAGGACAGCGTATTGCCTGTTTCCTAGGCTGGGGCATAGGTACCTGATTGCTCATACTTGTTAGGTACTTCGCTCGATGTTGGTCTAAGCCGCAGCATACGACCATAGAAGCACGAGCAGAGACTCTCGACAGAATTCAACGCAGACTTGATCTACTATCACTATCGTCATCGTCCGGTCTTGGGACCTCGGCAGTGTTGGAATTAAAACGAAGCCTTCCTGCTTTCTTTGCGCAGGAGTATCCACAAGTTCTTACGCACGGCGACCTCTCTAGGACAAACATCTTGGTTGACGAGGACACCTACGAAATCACAGGTATCGTCGACTGGTCTCTTGCCGCGATACTGCCCTTCGGTATGGACTTGGACTGCCTGTTTTTGACGACGGGATATATGGACCGCGATGGATGGCACGACTATGCATGCCGTTCGCGGTTGCATGAAGCTTTCTGGGCCGAGTTCTGGTCTGCCTCTGGAGTTAGGGATAATGCGCGGCGAGACCAAGTTCGCGATATGGCTGAGCGGGCGGCCAGGATCGGTGCCATTCTACGCTATGCTTTCCAGCGTAACGCGGATGGCTCACCCTCCGAGGCGTTGGTATCCGACGGAGCGTCGACCTGGAGGTATATGCAAGCGTGGCTTGCCGCTTAGCTATATTTTCGAGCCAGGCTCTAGGGGATGCTACTTTTATCCCATAGTGGAAATCCAGTATAGATATAGGGAGACGGGCCAGGCGTGCACGTCTGGCGAGTGACCCCTAAACTGTGGAAAGCGGCGGCGATGGCATGTAGATCTCCAGAGATTGCTATAGAGAGGAGTGGGCTGAGCTCAAGCGCAGAATGAGTCGGCTGTCACAAGACTGAAATTCTAACATCTATACCGAAACTCTACTGATTCTGTAGTGTCACCAATGAGCGCCTTTCCAATCTTCCCAGCCATGCTCCAGGATATTGTAGCTTTATCCCCAAGTTCATCAGGCAAATGTTGGATATAAGTAAACGAAAAATAATAATATTATCAAAAATCAACTATCTAACTTAGCAAATCAGCAGGACATTACTTTAACCCTGAGAGCACACTAAATAGATTTATCACTAGTGAGGTTTTCAAGTTCAAATTGAGCGATTGTGTCATCATATGCCTTAATAATAGAATCATATAAGCAGTCTGAGTCTTGAGGAGTGCCAACAATAAGATCTTTGTCATTGTAAGGAAAGAGTATGTCTCATAGAGCTCTGCAAAGTGATAAAACATCACAGAACTTTGAAGAGAACTCTCTCAAAATGAACCTGAATCTCATATTTTCAGCTTTGCTTATATGGCTAAGCTTGATGTTTGCAATATTTTCATAGTTATCAGTATATCAGACATGAAGTTTACTATTCTTAGAATAGTTATTCTTTTCTCAGTTATGACAGATGCACTGCCAGATAAGCATGTAGAAAAACAACTCAAGATTATACTGATAAATATAATTAATATTGAGCAGTATCTTGATTATCATGAACTCTATTATATCAGTCTGATACTGTGTGTCACTTTACTCACTCTCAACTTCTTTAGCAAGATCTAGATTGATTAACATACTTAAGTGATTATTCACATTATCTGAATCAGTGATTATTATATTGTTTTCTGAAATATTCTGATAAAGAATATTCTTATTCAGATAAAGAGACTGATATGTCTTTATTATATTACAAAGTATTATAAGCAGCTTTAAGAATGATTTATACTGATAGATTAGTCAGTCAGCAGATAATATTATAAAACAGTGAAGAATATAGTTATTATACAGTTTCTTATCATTTCTATTAAAGAGACTCAGCTTGTATACTAACTGAATAGAGAAAGCTAGTTCATTCTTCTACTGAGTATCTCTCAACAGTTTATTAATAAAACATGATTATTTAAATACTTACATCTTCTTATTCAGAGATCTGTGTTTTCTGAAAGATAATTTTTAACAGATATGTAATGTGACGGAACCGAAGCAGTGACTAGTCAGCAGTGTTATGTAGAGATAGTTGTTTAAGAAGTTATATAAGTAAGCTTAACTATCTTGCTTAAATAGTGAGCTCATAGACTACAGAGTTATTATAAGAATATTACAGATGTGATACTTAGTATACTAAGAAGATTGTATAAGATATACAGTAACTCTTATATATATTTCAGTAGAAGAAAAATGAATCACTGCTTCTTTAATAAGAAGTCAGTATCTAGCTATTCTATATAGACAATGAGTGAATACTCTTCTCTTATTTCATGAGTGAGAATAGCTGAAGTAATACCTCAGCAGTGTCTTATTACTAAGAAAGAGTAATCTGCTAATCTTATATAGAAGTGAGATTCTTATATTTATTAATTGAATCTTTCTATAATATATCTGAATGATGTTATAGAGTAGTTGAAAACTGATTCAGATGAGATGAAATTATTCATATAAAAGTAATAAGTTGTGTGAAACTGCAGTAAAGTCTTAATATAGTTAGAAGTATGATAATATTCTTCTCTTTAAGAGTATAGTCTCTATATTCTCAAGATTACTGAATTAGAAATTATCTTTATTGTATAGCAACAGTTGTTAACTGATTAACAGTGCATATACTATATATGATATAAAGAAATAGATGAGTTTTTCTACTGACTGTGTAGATCTTTCTTTTCTTATCTTCATTCAAATTAAATATGTAATAAGTGAGTTTCTTATATATTAATTTGAAATGTGAAAAATATAGTTAATAAGTGACTTACAGATCTCTCAATATATTCTGTTCTATATATGAAATTTTCTGCAAAAGTGATGTGTTTTTAGAGACAAAGCTAACAGTAGTGACAGGATTTTTTGAAAAGATCTCTTCTCTCTGTGAAACATTTTTCTTTTCTTCTTCTCAATTATAACAGTAAGTGTATAAGAGTATCATTCTTGAAGAATAATAAAGAGCTTATTCTGACATTTTCTAGTGAGTAATAAATATCTTTGTGATGTGACTGCGGCCTCTGTGACTGTTAAGAAAGCCAGATTGAAGGCAGAGATGATGATGTTGACAGATTATAAAAGTACTGCTTTTATTATCACATCTTCTTCTACTTCTCTTGCAGCTGTGATGATAGTTACTGTATCTTGTAGTGAGATGTCATCTCTTCTACTAGCTAGTGTGTCTGTGCCTGGTCTGTTTTCTGCTCTCTTCATCACTGTTGCAACATCACCTCTCTTCTCAGTTAATACAGTGATGTATGACCCTGTGTGATCATTCAGAGAGAAACTCAGAAAGAGCTTAATTTCAAGAACAGTGACTCTGAGAAGCTTAATCTGTAGTTTCTCTTTCATAGTATATCTGAGCTCTGCTCAGAATACTGCTGAGTTGAGTCTGCAGAATCTTATAATTTCTTCATCTTCTCTCTATGAAGAGGCTTCAGTGTAGTCTCTGACTGACACTGCTACTTATCTGCACTGTGTTAAGCAGCTAAAGAAAGAGGGAATTTTATATATCTGCTTCTTCTCTCACTTCTGTTATTTCTGTTATATCTGCAACAATAACTCCTGTCTCTCTGTAAGTATTATCTCACAGAAAGACATTGTGTCAGCTCTGATAAGAAGTCTAGATATTCAAGCAGTACAGAGTAAGAGTCTTGAAGCTTCAAGTATTAACAGATTCTATCAAGACTGAGAAGATCTCTCTTACTCATCTGTAAAAAGAGATGAAAGTGTGAATCTCTGAGATGAAAAAACATCTCAGAATGACTGATCTTAAGAAGAGATTAGTCAGTATCATCTTTGAAAATACTGTGAAGATCAATCACTGATTGAAGAGAATCTCACTTCAGTTGAAGCAGATGACTGAGATGTTTTATAAGTTAATAAGTTAATACTTTCAGCATCTCTTATGCTTTTCTGCAGCATGCTTCTCTGCAGCACTGTAGTACTAACTTCTCAACAGATAAAGATATCAGTGTCAGAGACTTCAATAGTGAAGAATGAGTTTGATGAAGATGTAGTTATTAATAAGTAGACTCTGAGATTCTCTCTTTTTACTTTTTCAGTGAGCTGCAGTCTTACTAGAATAGCAGCAGTCTGCAGATCAATAATATTAATCTTTTTTATTAATTTTAAATATTTCTTTTCTCTAACTATTTCAGGAATTTTATACTTGTATAGTCTTATTAAACTTCTAAAAAATCCTTTGAGAGAAAATAGAAGAAGAGTGCTACAGAGTCTATAAGACACTGACTCATCATTATGAGATTATCTCTAAAAAATTCTTTGAGAAAAATAAGAAGTCTTAAGCAGTATTTCTTACTTAATGTCTCTAGTGTGTAACAGAGCAGTCTCTACTAGCTGTCTCATAGCTTACAATCTCTTTCTCAGTATTTTTCAAATGCTCAAGCAGTTCTCATGAATTCTCTGATAATGAATAATTTTCTTATTTAATAAGATATTAAAGCTTACTGTAATATATTTACTTATTCAATATTTTCTTTATAAGATATTCAGTATCACTCTCAATCTCAATGTCATCTGACTGAGATAGCTTTATTTCAGAGTATTGCTTATAGAGCTTTAAATAGAAAATGTGAAAAACAGAATGAATTGATTTCAATTCTATGAATAATTTTAACTTATATATCTGCTTACTTATTACTCTTGTTACTGAGAAAGATTCTAGTCATCACTCACTGAGCTTCTTACACAGTCTTATTATCTTGATATTCTTTGCTGAAAGTAGTACTTAATTCTCTATCAAGAACTTCATTGAAAGATGTTTTCAATTATAGTATTTCATCTGTCACTTCTGAATATGATGAATACTTTTCATCATCTTCTCATGAATTTTATTCAAAAGTTTCAATCTCACTTTTATTTCTGATACTGAGAGATACTCTGTTCTCTGTATCTGTTTAATATTCTGACTGTCTATTTCTCTTTTTAAAATATCATCTGTGATATCACTGAGTAATAAAGAATTATATTCATAATAAGTATAGAAAGAAGATATCTTTAAGATTATATTCTTTACATTGTTATATACAAATTCAGTGATTAGAAGATGTTTAAGTCAATTATTTTAATAATATAAATAGAATACTCAAAGATGCTATTCTAGTGTCTGATTCTGGTGTTCAGTCTGATCATCTGTCTGCAGATGAAATATGATACTGAGAAGATATCTTATTATAAGATGATAGTAAAAAGTGAATCAGTATTTACTAATGAAGAGAAATTCTCAATCTGTTATCAATAATTTCAGAGCATCATAATCATAAATAATAATATTTAAAAACAGATCAGTCAATTCAGAGGCTTTAATCTTTTTGTGAGAAGAGATATATCTAATCATCTTTATAAAGTAATTAACAATGACTAAAATTGAGTCATATTCTTTGACTCTTGTTAACTTCAGCAGGTCAACTATGAAATTCATTGATAGATTCTGCTATAAGCTTTTTAAAACAGGCAGTGATATTAACTCACTGTATTACTTATATCATGAGATCTTTATCTTTTGATAGATATTATAAGTTTTAATATACTCTTTGATATCTGTCTGAAGCTTGTCTTAAATATATTTATATTCTAGAAGCTTCTTAATCTTCTCTAACTCAAAGTGCTCTGCATGAGAATTATTATAATAAATTCTTAATAACTTCTGACACACTGTTCTGCTATGAGAGACAAAGACTGAATCATTTAATAGTAGAAGTTCACATTCTTCTAGTTATCAGTGACTTGATTTCTTAGTAGTATTATCTCACTCAGAACCTGTCTCTTTCAAGTTTAAATCAAACTCTTTCTTCTTCAACTTCTGAATTCAAGCTGCAGTAGAGATGTTCCTCTTCTATAACTTATTAATAAATTTCAAAAGTAGTCAGATTGAAAGATTATAGACTGTTTCATTCTTTATTAATTCAATGATTGTAAAATATAATATAAGAAGCTTATGATCTTCAGTATCAGTTCTCTGCAGAGATCTGAGTTTTCTTTCACCTTCTATACTGAGTCACACAGCTGTCTCTTCAGTGCTGTTTCTGAGCTTCAGAGAATCTCAACCCTCTACAGCCAGCTTCTTTTATAGTGATAGCAGAGGTTCTTTTGTAGAATTCTTCTCTGTATTAACAATATTATAATCAGATTATCTAGATAGTGTGTTAGTGAGATTAAGCTGACCTGAATAATATCAGATATAGAAATCATACTCTGAAAGCAGCTCTACTCACCTGGCTTGACATTCTGTCAAGCTCTTTGTTATCAAGAAGTAACATAGATTTATATAATCAGTGAGAACTTGCACTGAGTACTTACTACTCTGAAGATAATGTTATCAGATCTTAAAGAATTTGATAATTGTTAACATTTTCTGATCATGAGTATCATATCTTCTCTATATGAGTGATAACTTCTTGAAGAAGAAGATTACTAATCTTCATTCACAGTATCTTATAGATTCTGTGAAAAAGTCTTCTCTCACAGATAATTCATTATCTGTTTCTTCAGAAGTGATTATTCTCTGATTCTTTCAATATTGAAAGATCTTCAGTATCAACTGTGAAAAGATTTCACAGATCTTATTCTCAGATGTATTAGTCTCACACTGATTGAGTAAGTTGAGATTAAAGTGATTCAGTATTGTGATATCTGTAAAAGCTTGTTTCAATTCTGCAAATATCTGTACAGTGTCTTAAGTGAGAGTAAATAATCTTATTTTCCTGTCTTTCACACTTCTCTTTAACAGATCTGTAAGAGAGACAGTAATTCATGAATATGCATAGATGAATTATCTGTAGAAATTTACAAATTCTAGAAATATCTGTATCTTATGATATGTCTGCAGTGCTGGCCAGTTCTCAATAATGAAGACCTGGCTTCTGTTCATTGAAATGCTATTCATCTTAATAATATAATCTAAGAAATCAATCTCCTGCATGTAGAACAAGCATTTTTCAGTGTTTGTATAGAGTTGATACTGTCTCAAGTGACTCAATACTTCTTAAACACAAGTATCATGTTCTTTCTCTGATTTCAAGAAGATTAAAATGTCATTCAGGTATACTATGCAGAAGACATTGATAAGACTCTGCAGCACCTCATTTATATAGGTCTGAAAGATGACTGAAGTATTACAAAAATCAAAAGATAAAACAAGATATTTAAAATTACTGTACTTGATATAAAAAGCTATTTTTCAAATGTTATCTTTATTAACTCTGATTCTATGATAGACATTCTGTATATTAATCTTTGAGAACATCTTTGCTTCAGATAATCAATCAATTATCTTATCAATTAATAGTAATAAATAGTGATTCTTAACTGTCATCTTATTGAGATCTCTGTAGTCTATACATAAGCATAGTCTATCATTCTTCTTAGATATAAAGAGTATAGACATCTCTGCTGAACTCTTTGATAAATATATTCAGTTCTTTGATTGCACTTCTTTAAGATATTTATGCAGAACATTTAATTTCTTTATAGACAAGTTATAAAGAGGTCTGTACAGTGTCATTGCATTATCTTCAAGATGAATCTTATATTATATCTTGATATCAGAAAACTTCACTGCTTTTCTTTCTAAAAAGATATTCTTAAAATCTGTAAAGAGACATCATATACATTTATCTTCAATAATGAATACTGCTACTAATCTTATAGTGAGAATGATGACTTCTTCATCTATTCTTAAGTTTCAGTCATCTGCTATATAATATATTAACTCAATCTTTTTCTCAAGATTCTTTCAATGAAACTCTTCAGATTTCTCTATCACTGTCTCTTTATTAGTGAGACAGTACTGTTACATCTAAGTGACTCAGTCAATGAGAGAATTGTTTTCTCTCAATTATGAAAGATCTAGAATAACATTCTCATCTATGATATTAACTATGTGAAGAAGCAGACTGCTCTTCTTAAAGATTTCTTCTAAGTCTGTAATTACATACTTCACTTGAATTATGCTAAAATGATGATATTTCATTTCATCAGTAAATTTTATATAATCTGACAGATCTATCTTCTTTCAATTCTTCATTAAAGAAAAGAAATAGAATATGAAGTTAGTATTTACTCTGAAGTTGAGTAGACATCTCACTGATATCTTCTCATTCAGAGTATATATTATAATTATAATATAAACTCAGAGATACAAGAATTATTAATTCTTCATTTCTTTCTCTTTATTATCTTCTATGAATATATTTATCAGAAGAGAAGTTGACTTTGAGAAGATATCTTCTCAGTTTCTTCTCTTCTTCAGCTTCTTATAATTACTGATATAGTGATTATCAGCTCTGCAGTTGAAACAGAGATCTTTATCAAATCTTTTTTAATATTTCTTCATAGTGAGTGAAGAATCAGAATACTTGAAATTCTTCTTTACTTTCTTCACACTGAAGTTATCACAGTGTTATTTAGATTCTATTATTAATTACTTAGAAGAGATCTTGTTGATCTTTTTCTCAGAGAATTGATTATTTAAATAGATTCAGAAAGTCAGATTGACAAGCTCAGTGCAATTAATAAATAAACTCTGATATTATAATATTATTATTCACATCTTATAAGTCAGCTTCATAAGATAAAGCTATGTTTTTAATTAGTTTAAATTATCAGTTAATTTCTCTTAATATTCTTTAAATCTTACATTGAAATCAGAAGAATTCTCATTATCTCATTGATATAATAAGTTAAATCACTGTGCTGCTGTGAAGCTGCAGTTATAGTAATCTTCAATTTAATTCAGTAGAAAGTTCTTGAATTCTTCTCAAGTTATGACAGTATTGATACACTCAAGCTCTCTCTTCTTGATAGCCTAAGTAGTCACAGAGATGTCTTCAAGAAGGTTGACAGTGTATATTACTCATATCTTGTGAGTATTATACTGACTTGAATTAAGGCAGAATTTTCATTCAAGAGTGCAGATAAAGCTGTGAAATTCAGATAAGATATTTCTCTTATATTTTAAAGAATCTCTGATCTTAATCTCTCTATCTTTATAATAGATGTAGGTGTGTAGAGGCTGCAGCGGTGACAGAGCAGTTGAAGAGCTTATATCAAAATATACAGTGAGTTCAGAAATCTCGGATTTCTGCTGAGATAGAGATGTACACACTCTAGAAGATGATGTAGTGTTTTTCTCAGAGAATGAGATCAGATCAGTCTCAGTACAGATGCATGAGATTATATCAGTCTGTTAAAGCTTGACTGATTTAAACTTATAATCAGATAAAGTGATTTAAATTATAATATAATAGAACTGAAGTAATAACTAGTCAGCAGTGTTATATAGAGATAGTTATTTAAGAAGCTGTATAAGTGAGCTTGACTATCTTACTTGAATAGTGAGCTCATAGACTACAGAGTTATTATGAGAATATCACAGATATGATACTTAGTATATTAAGAAGATTGTATGAGACACACAGTAACTCTTATATATATTTCAGTAGAAGAAAAATGAATCACTGCTTCTTTGATGAGAAGTCAGCATCTAGCTATTCTATATAGACAATGAGCAGATATTCTTCTCTTATTTCATGAGTGAGAATAGCTGAAGTAATACCTCAGCAGCATCTTATTATCAAGGAAGAGTAATCTGCTGACCTTATATAGAAGTGAGGTTCTTATATTCATCAATCAAATCTTTCTATGATATATCTGAATGATGTCATAGAGTGGTTGGAAACCAGTTCAGATGGGATGAAATCATCCGCATGGAAGCGATGAGCCGTGTGGAACCGCAGCGGGGCCTTGGCGCGGCCGGGAGCGTGACAAGATATCTAAGTAACAGAGCTTAGTGAGTAACTGAGATTGATGAAATGAGAAGACTATGCTAGAGAGTACACTTTTAAAGTCATAATACTTATCATTGAAGATCAGATTATAGCACATGTCAGTGATATAAGTAATAATACTATGATTAATAATTCTTGCAATCTCTTAAACATTTTTTTGACCTGTTAACTTAAGAAGTTTTATCTTCAGTCACTGCTTATTTAATACTCACAAGAATTTTACTATATCTTATTCATTGTTTATAAGAAAACATGTGATTCTGCAACATATAATGACATGTTAAAAGAAAAGTATTTCACTTAGTTATAGTACTATTTCTTCAGAGGTTTCAGATCTTTTAACAGTTATTAATTTACTACTGTCTTCATCTCTAGAAATAAAAGTATTCAGTCTCAGCTTCTTATTACTTATTATAGTGTAGCTTATAAGTATCTGAAAGAACTGTCTGAACTCTGTATAAATATTAATAATTCTCAAGCTGTAGAGATCTGAGTGATTAAACACTTATATCTTCATCTTAGTCTCACAGACAGTGAATGCATGAACAAATCACTGAGTGAGCTGTGTAGTAAAGATCTCACATACATAGTAACTAATCTGTAGCAGTGTGACTTTAATTCTGATCTTCTTCTTAGGTTTTTGTAAGAATAAGTGCTCGCAGGTGATTATTCAGGTGTTTGCAGCTTGGTGTGATATGTACTGTTAACTACTAGAAGTATTTATAGTAGAAAGATAAAATGTAGAAGTCAAATATATAATAGTATTTAAGCTGAGTTGTGAATAGTATTCACAAACTTCAGTCTATATAGTTATGTGTAGTTAAGAGCTGCTAGCTTTATTAATTATATAAGAGATAGAAATAGAGATAAAGAATCTGTGAGAAGCAGAATTTCTTACATACTCTCTTCTCTCTAAGACTTCATCTGTAAAGTCTTTCACTGAGTGACTTTATAGAGTCAGCTCAGCACTGTAGTAATACTCACTAAAAACTCTTCACATCTATAAAAATCTCAGTGAGGAAAAATCCCTTGTTATCACAAAGAAAAAAGAGTCTGTTACTCAGTTTCTTATTTCATAAGATTCTTTATAATCTACAGATTCTTCTCTGACTATTATACAGATTCATCTCATATCTTTTATATAGAAGAGTTTCAGTTAACTCTCAATTATTTTTATAAGATTCTTGTATAATTATTACACAGATTCATCTCACAGATGAATCACTCTCTATGAGATTATTCTTATCAAAGAGAAGTATTTATAAGTTAATCTTTTACTTATTCTTATGAATTATTGTTCTTTGACACTGTAGAATTGTAAGGAATTTTCCATTCTTTTATCAACTCTATAGAATTGTAGAATCAAGATATCTGCAGTCTGTAATCACTCTTTATAGTTATATAGAAAGATTCAGATCTGTAATTTATAATTACTTTTATTTACTAGAGTGATCTGACTGTTCTGTAGAATTATTCACAGTGTAAACAAATCTCTCTAAAGTAGTATAAATATCTTAGATCTGTTTATAAAATCTTATCTTCTTTTCTCTTTTTCTATAACAGCTTTTATTCTTATAAACTGTGAGTATTCTCATTCATTCACAAAGTGTTTTCACTCAGATAACAGAGAGAGAGTATTTCTGACAATATCTGTATATTAATTCAAGAACTTCTCAAGAATAAAAAAATTTTTAATTTCAATATCTTTATAAATAATATCTGATCACTGCTGAGCTTCTTATAAGCATTCTCATAACTTCTCTGATTGCTTTTTACTAACTGATGAAGCAGAGACACTGCTGTTCACAACTGTATCTTCATCTTCTTCAGTCTTATTATCATACCTGATCTTCAGATCAGTGATTAATTTCATATCTCTCTCAGATCAGTCTCTGACTCTAAGTAGTACAGTTTCTTTCTTTGCTGTAAGTCTTCTTATAAGTAATTTCTTACAGATTCTAGCTAACAGTTCTTATAAAGCACTCAGTATTATCAGTGTCTTCTGCAGCTCTGCAGATCTATAATCACTCTCTCTCTATCTGCACAATCTCTGATCAGACATATGTGAATATGTCTCAGTTTTCTATCAATGATTCTCACACTGTGGCGCATTTCTGTAATCTCATTATCAATGAGAGATGAGTCTCTGAATACTCACAAAATCTGAGTAATCAAGGCAATGCAAATGTCATGAATTCATAATAAAAGTTAGTCTGAGCAGATGAGCTCTCTCTTTATATCTCAATTATTTTCAGACTGAATACTTCAGTATAACTGAGAAAGTGAATACAGCTTTGTAAGAAGTATCTGATTATATATACAGACAGTCAGCTCTCAAGATTCTGCTGTAACTGTATACATTCTGATATTCAGCTTCTCTGAAGTCTGTGCATTTCTAACAGTCTTTATATTAAATATAACAATTATCTGTATCACAGATATAATACTCTCTGCTTCTTTGAAGAAGAAAATTGATAGTTGTGAGAGAATTGAGTGTTATAAATATTAAGAATGTAAGTTTGAGTTTTCTTTATTTTTTCTTTATTAATCTCTAAATTATGTTCATGATTCTGTTTTTATTTCTTATTTTTTTTTAGCTTTAATGAGAGTATAATTTCTTCTTTTCTTATATATACTACAGACTGTTCATCTCAGTAGAAACTCATTATCTTATAGACTAGAACTTACAAATGACAGTGTTAATATCTTTATTATAATCAGGTTCTTAATAAAGATTACATTATTCTAACTTATCAGAATTCATAGTATAAAAGTCATGTCTCAGCTTCTGCAGATATCTTATCTGTCTAAATAATTCTCAAGTGAACTTATTCATCTTATCAGAATACTCTTATCACTGAACCTTGAATCAGAGCTTATAATCTTACTTCTCTGAGTTAATAATTTCTTTGATCTGATATTCTCTTTCACTCTTTAGTACTTTATAAATAGAGTGATGAGTTATAGAGTTCTCTTCTAAGAATTGCTTATATTCACAGAGTAAAGAGATATAAAAAACATTATATATTTACAACTCAGATAACAGTTTCAATCTATAGAACTATAAGCTAATTTTCTCTATAATCTTGTAAGACTCTGTCTGTAAGAGATTCAGCTTCTTACTAGATCTTTATATGATAATATTTTCTAGACTCAGTCAGACTCTATCATCTTTCTTAAAACTCTTTATAATATACTTAAAGTCATAGTATCTCTTCTGATACTCTTGAGTCTTTCTTAAGAATTCACAGACTTTCTTCTGAATCTTCTGAATTCTCTCAGCCTGTTCACAGGCATTATTACACTCTATAGTGTACTCTTACAGATTTATCAAGATTATTTACAGATAAGTCTCAGTGAGCATCTTAAAGAGAGTTTTATCTGTGCTGACATGCTTTGAGTTATTATATACAAACTCTGTAAATGATAATTAATATACTCAGTTATTCTGATTGTAATTAATAAAGTATCACAGATACTGTTTCAATATACTTATCAGATATTCTATCTGATTATCTGTCTGTTAATGAAAAGCTGTGCTTAGATCTTATAAGATCTTTAGTATAGTTATCAGATCAGATCAGAACTCTTCTATGAAGATTAATTCTTTATCTAAGACAATATTTGTAGATAATTCATGCAATCAGATTACATTATAAATAAAGATATAAGTCAAATTCTTTGACTTCAAGTTCTTACAGATGAATATAAAGTATGTTATCTTAATAAAGTAATTCACTATCATCAGCACACTGTTAAAGCAGGTATTATATATACTCTTACTTTCAGAGAGACTTATAAGAGTATTTATTTCTAGCTATTCTCAAGGTTTCTATGAGATGAATAGAGGAGTAAGTTCTTCATATAATCTGAATCACACTACTTATGAACTCTGATAAATAGTATAAGAATTCACTATCTTCTTCACAAGTTCTTACATCTTCAGTTAGAAGTATTTTCTTATAAGTAACTCATAAGTTCTAGTATCTATAAAATGACCTGCTAGAGAAGAGTTATAATACCTTTTAATAAGTTCTATACATAGAAACTCATTTATAAGTATATAAATCTGACTCTCTCTTCACAAGAGATTATTTAAATCTCTTTAATTCTTTATTTCTGCAGAGTTAGTCTCTGCTGTAAGCAGTTTCTGAATATACTGAGTATATTCATTCTTCAGTTGCAGTTCAGATAATCTGAATAAAAGATCTTATAAAGACTTATACTCTATTTCTTCTTATATTAGGTCTTTCACAGTACTTCTCAAAGTCTGCAAACTCTTCAGATTGTAGATATTCTCTTCAAGAATTCTTATAAAGATTTTCAGAGTGTTGACTCTCAGTATTATAGAGAGTAGTTTTACAGACTTTTTCTCTCTCTCTCTTTTCTTCTCTTATAGAGAATTGAGAGACTCTTCAGTCAATCTCTTCATAACACTCAGTCTGAGTATTCTGTGAAGCTTTTCTATCTTCTCTAGTCTCTCTATGTCTGTTGCTCTGATCTTCTTAATATAGTCTAGTTTGTAAGAGAGTTTATCTGCTGAGTTCTTAGTTCTCTTAATATATTCTATCTTGAATCAGAATCTACTCAGTCTTTGAGCTCAGTAAATCTGTTATTGTAAGAGTTTCTTGATTAAAGTAAACTATTATAAGTTATTATAATCAGTTCTAACAGTAATTACTGTTATAAGATTCTCAAAGTAGTAATATCAGTAATGAAAGAATTTCACTATTATAAGAAGCTTCTAATTATGAATATTATAGTTGATCTCTACAGGTTGCATCTTCTGTAAGAAAAAGATCACTGAAACTCAGTTCTTATTTAACTGTAGTTATAAGACTATTTCTGAAATTACAAAGAAGAAGACATCTATCTTTAATCTGATTAAGAGTAAGAGATTAAAGTGAAACAGTATCACTGTGTTTATAAATATCTATTTCAATCTTATAAAGATCTTATAAGCTTCTAAGATAAGAAAGTTCTCACAGTTCTTTCTTCTTAATAATCTTTTCATTCTCTGTTTATAAAATAACTTCTTCTTATTTTCACTCTTCAGTATATCTGTAAGAGTTAAGAAGATTCTTATAAATATAAAGATAAATCATCTATAGAAATTCACAAAGCTTAGAAAGATCTAAATCTTATAAATACTAGTTAACTTCAGTTATAATAGAATAATCTTAACTTATAAAGATTTTATCTGAATACTATCTGTGATAATTATATATTTTAGAAAATTAATCTGATAGATACTGAAGTTATACTTTGTAAGCTTAATATACAGTTCTGTCTTATCTAAGACCTTTAACATACTTTGTATATACTCAGTATGTTCTTTCTTCTTCACAGAATACATTATCACATTATTCAGATATATTATTATAAAGATATTCAGATATATATGAAGTATTTTATTGATAAAAGACTGAAATGCTGTGAGAATATTAGTCAGATCAAAAGATATTACTAGATATTCAAATAATCTCAGTGTAGTTCTAAAGACAGTCTTTTATTTATTCTCAGACTGTATTCACAGCTGTGTATATATATTAATTACATTCAGTTATATGAATATGACAGCTTCTGTGAGATAGTTGATTACATTCTTAATCAGAGATAGAAAGTAGTAGTTCTTTATTATCTTGAAGTTCAGATTACAGTAGTTTATATATAATCTGAGATCTTTATTCTTCTTCTTTATAAATATCACAGAGACTTTCACAGAGATCTGTAAAGATTGAATAAAGTCATTCTTTAAATTCTTCTTTACATAGGTCTGTAAGATCTCTGTCTTATAATGAGAGAGCTTATAGATTGATTCTCAGAAGAGTTTCTACTCTTCTATTAAATCTATTATCAGATTCTTCTCACAGTGAGAAGAAAGCTCAGCTATTTTTACTGAGCTGAATATCTCTGTAAGATCTCAGTATTTCTCTAGTATCTGAAGCTCAGTTTTCATGATTATGAGATTCTCAGACACTTGTAAAGCTATTATATAGATGAGTTCATCTTCTCTAATCAGCTCTATAGTATCAACTGATTCTATCTTTATAAGTAAGTCTATCAACACTGATCAGAAGTATATACCTGACTTATAGTCAGTTATATGTGAATTATGTCTTTAAAGTTATATAAGTCTCAAGTACATGTTATCTGTAATATCTGTGATAATCACAGTTTCTGTAAATCTTCTTCAGATTTCAGAGAGATCTTGTAATTTAAAGATCACTTTTACAAATCTCTCAGTTCTCAGATCTGAGTTCTCACACTCTGCTTATTATAAGAGTAGATTCTCAGTTTTCATCTTTTAACTTATTCACTCTGCAAGCTTTAGAGATACTATAGTAATCTGAGATTCTGAGTCTATCAATACTTTTCATACTTGCAGAATAGCAGTATCACAGTATAATCTCTTTTCATAAGCAAGTATTTTCATTGAAAGAGTAACAGATTCAGATGTCAGCTTCAAGACTCTTAAGAAGACTGTTACTGACTCTGTTCATAACTTCTTAAATTTCTATTTTAGTTTATCTGAACAGTTTATATAAAGATATTCTGATTTAGAACAGATAAAGCAGAGTCTCTTTTTCTTAATCTCTCTGTTATACACTCTATTTATAGAAGCTTATAAAGCTCTCTCTCTCTACTTAGTAGTCAGATATAAATCTCTCTATATTTTATTATCTTTTTCTAATAAATCTATTCTCTGTTATTCTGACTCTTACAGAGCTAATCAGTAATTTACTCTTTACAGATCTGTGACTTTCACAGTGATCTATAAGTAGTGAATAAAAGTTATCAGTTTCTTCAGAATCAAGAGCTTAGAGTCTTACTCAATGAGTTTATTCTATATATCTTTATTCAGTCTTTTTATAAATATCATTATTCAGATCTTATTTTAGAGCTCTATTTTCACAGATCTCAATTCACATCATAATTTTATAAAGTACTGTGAGTAGTTTTTATCAGATTTCTCACCTCTTTTTCTAATATTGATAATTATAGTTCAGATATTCTCTGTTCAGCTTATAGAGTCTCTCAACTTATTCTCTAGATAGATCTTGAGAACAGATTAGTAGAATCTCTTATAATTATTTTCTAGATAATTCAGTCAGTTCTTGACTTCAGTGTAATAGAGATCTGTTATTATATAGATGATAGCTTCTTTATCTTTTATATTACACAGCTGAGCTTATAAGTCAATTTCAAATACAAACTTGCAAAAGCTTTTATAGATTATAGTTTAATAAGTGATCTTAAGTAATTACAGCTTAAGAAAGTTTCTTTTCAGTTTGTAAATATCTCTGAAGATTATATCTAGAGACTCAGTTTGAGAATGTTTACAGACAGTAAGCATTTCTTATAGAAAAATAGCTTGATTTTATAAGAGATACTTAAAAATGTTCTTCACTGAGATTAGTTTATTTATAAGTTCAGAGAGTTTCTCTGTCACAGATGTAGAGAATAATATTCTATAAGTAATTAATAAGTTCTCTGAGACTTCTTTTATAAAGACTATTCATAATTCAGATAACTGCTTCTGAGTATCTATAGTAGAGTTCACAGAGATTGAAGTATATAAGTTTCTAGTTCTTTCAGTTATAACAGATAGTTACTGACTAACTGAGCTTGAAATATAAGAATAAGTGCTCACAGGTAATTATTCAGATGTTTGCAGCTTGATATGATATATACTGTTAACTACTAGAAGTATTTATAATAGAAAGATAAAATATAGAGATTAAATGTATAATAGCATTCAAGCTGAGTTATGAATAGTATTTGTGAACTTCAGTCTATATAGGTTATGTAAGTCAAGGGCCGCTAGCTCTATTAATTACATGAGAGATAGAAATAGAAGTAAAGAATTCATGAGAAGCGGGGATTCTTACAATTTTTAAGCTTGTTAGTCATCAGAATGTCTCTTCGGGTAGTTATTTTAGGAGAAACTCTTATCGCTAGGGTCTTGAAGAGACGTGAGGTACGGTAATACCTTTGAACGGCAAAAATCTTGCGGTAACTCAGTATAATGTTGAAAAAAGTGGTGAGAATTTCGAGAAGAGTAATC